>NW_026931975.1:442500-494482 GCF_032062105.1 Saccostrea cuccullata
AAAAATGTACAAAGCATTTCAGATTAAAAATACATTGAAAAAGTTGAATATGAAAAGCAATGTCTGGAGGCAGTTGTTTAATTTACATGTACTATATATTTACTCTTTTCATGTTGCAATCCCTAATTTCATTTCAGGAATGCAGGATAGTTTCTCTTGTTTGACTTTTCTGAATTAAACACAATCAATGATCCTATTACTAAATGAACATTAAGGTTCATACTGAAGTGACATAGAAATTTGCAAAAAATCAGTGACAAAATAAAAATATTTCATAAAAACTTTCAAATAAAATTAAAACATGCTTTACATAAATTTAAGTAATTGTCAGCAGTCATGCCAAAGTTCCTACATGAACCGTTATATGTAAACAGAAAACATGAAAGACACTGTGAAGCACCCAATGGATCAGTACAGCATTTAAAATTGCATAGACACCTCTGACCCAACATTAGTGTCTGAACTGTGGTGATTGCATTTGAACTGAAACCTCCTTCTCAAACTCCTATGTACAGGAATAAACAATGTACATTAAATACTACTGATCCTCCTCTTTCTCAATGACAACATACTGGCTTTGTACAGAGGTGGTGGTGGTGTTTCCTGTGGTTTGCTGGATCTGCTCCTCACTGTACATAACCACTCTGAGTTGCCGCTTGCAGTCCTCGGGCACCTGGAACATCTTACCGTGACCCGGTATAATGTGATTGGCCAGCTGGAGAATTCCGATCCTGCCCTGTTCCTGGGAATCTGGGTCCTCGCTCAATGTCTGCCATAAGCTGGGGTCCTCCAAGTCATCAAAACACTCAAAGAGACCTCCTACAAATACCACATACTGGTTATGAATGTAGCAGATATTTTGCTTTTAACCTGTGAATATAATAGATAATGTAATGGTTTGGGTCATGCATATCAAGATACATGTACCGGTACATCAATTGTAAAAATTTTGTTTGGTAGAGCACCTGTCGGCAGGAGTCCCAGGTTTAGTGTATAGACAATTCATACATTCACATAGTATTGGGTAGGAGCAGTAACACCCAAAATCCCCTTTTTTCCCCAAACATTACTTTCTACTATCAAAAAGTTTCATTGAAAGAGTGGTTACACCCCTATCCCCCACTTTTTGTTGTAGTGTAGTCAAATCTTGGTAATGTGAAAGAAGGATATGGAGATAACGAACAGTATTCATAAAACAAGAGGCCCATGGGCCACATCGCTCACCTGAGTAACTTGGGTGATGCAGATCTTTTTTAAAGATTTGTTCTATATATATTTCTATGTAAAAATTAGATTCCCTATTGTGGCCCCGCCCTACCCCTGGGAGTCATGATTTTAATAATTTAATATCTACACTACCCAAGGATGCTTCCACATAAGTTTCAGCTTTCCTGGCCCAGTGGTTCTTGAGGAGAAGATTTTTAAAGAAATTTCCTATATATTTTTATGTAAAACTTTGTTCGGCCATGTTGGCCCCGCCCTACCTCCGGGGGTCATGATTTTAACAATTTAATATCTACACTACCCAAGGATGCTTCCACATAAGTTTCAGCTTTTCTGGCCCAGTGGTTCTTGAGAAGAAGATTTTTAAAGATTTGTTCTATATATTTCTATGTAAAACTTGGATTCCCTATTGTGGCCCCACCCTACCCCCGGAGGTCATGATTTTAACAATTTAATATCTACACTACCCAAGGATGATTCCACATAAGTTTCAGCTTTCCTGGCCCAGTGGTTCTTGAGAAGAAGATTTTTAAAGATTTGCTCTATATATTTCTTTGTAAAACTTGGATTCCCTAAAGTGGCCCCGCCCTACCCCCGGGGGTCATGATTTTAACAATTTAATATCTACACTACCCAAGGATGCTCCCACATAAGTTTCAGCTCTCCTGGCCCAGTGGTTCTTGAGAAGAAGATTTTTAAAGATTTGTTCTATATATTTCTATGTAAAACTTGGATTCCCTATTGTGGCCCCGCCCTACCCCCGGGGGTCATGATTTTAACAATTTAATATCTACACTACCCAAGGTTGCTTCCATATAAGTTTCAGCTCTCCTGGCCCAGTGGTTCTTGAGAAGAAGATTTTTAAAGATTTGTTCTATATATTTCTATGTAAAACTTGGATTCCCTATTGTGTCCCCGCCCTACTCCCAGGGGTCATGATTTTAACAATTTAATATCTACACTACCCCAGGATGCTTTCATATAAGTTTCAGCTTTTGTGGCCCAGTGGTTCTTGAGAAGAAGATTTTTTAATGACCCCACCCTATTTTTGTATTTTCTTGATTATCTCCCCTTGGAAGGGGTCTTGGCCCTTGATTTTAACAATTTAAATTCCCCTTCACCCAAGGATGCTTTGTACCAAGTTTGGTTAAAATTGGCCCAGTGGTTCTTGAGAAGAAGTTGAAAATGTGAAAAGTTTAAAGACGGACGGACGGACAGACAGACCAGGGTTTAAACTTAACGCTCGCCCACTCGCAAATTGCGAGTAAAAATTGGTGTGGGCTCATAAAATTTGTAAGTTGTTCGCCCACGTGGCGAATAAAAATTCTGCAGGGGACCGAATTCATTCCCAGTCCCCTTACTGAAAAACAGACATTTTATGCAGGTTTTTGATTTAAAACTACAGAAAAATGAAATAAATCACAGCAGTATGGTCCTATTGTTCGTAAATATTCTTCATCTTTTCCATTTGAAGTACTACACGATTTGTGAAATTCCCTAAAACGATCGTCTTTTTTTCCTTATTCGAATTTCCTCCAACCCTCTGTAAATGGTTGATACGTGAAAGATATACAAAATGGTTGATACGTGAGAGATATACAATTTTAATAACTCCCAACTACTCAGTCATATGAATACTAAGTGTTTTCACCTATTTCAGATATGTTGTAGTCAAAATATTTAACCTAGAAAATCTTATTGTGTCATTGTCAATTTATCAGTTGAAGACATGTACCAGGGCTATGTATTTATATATATATATGTATTACCAAGTTAAAAAAAAAGATAGTAAAAATATTTATTGAATACAATTTTATTTCCTTTGATTAAATATTTATATGACATCTGACTTTTATGACGCAAGAACTCCAATTTAAACAGATGAATTTATATATGTATTTCATTTGTATCTACTTTTTGTCCGAGTATCTATGCTTTTTTAAAAAAAAAATCACAGAGACTGTGGGCTAACAAATTTAGCAGTGGGCTCCTAAATTGGAAATGTCAGGAGCCCACATGGCTCGTGCAAATTTCAGTTAAGTTTAAACCCTGCAGACGGACGGACGGACGCCGGACAACGGGTGATCAGAAAAGCTCACTTGAGCTTTCAGCTCAGGTGAGCTAACAATACAAAATAGGAGCAGAGCAAACACGGACCTCTGAAACATCAGAGGTTGGATCAGGTGCCATGGAGGAGTGAGCATCCCCTGCTGACCGGTCACATCCGCCGTGTGCTCCTTGTCATGATCGGGTAATAACGGAAAAATCCGTTGTCAATTCAGTGTATAAATAATGGACTAACAATTCGTATGAAAAACGTCAGTCAGCATTTGACTCAATGAAACCACTCTTTCAATGAAAGTAATTGGGACCTCCCCCACTCCAGAGAGAATGGAGAGCAATTGTATGTTAATTTTACCTGTGACAGCAACAGTTCCCAGGGCTGTGTTTTTGACCAGAACAGATACATCAGAACCAGACTGGCCTGGTGTGGACACGACTTCAACCTCATCATCAATTTCATAGGGAATCCCCTATAAATATAACAGTCTCATCATCAATTTCATAGGGAATCCCCTACAAATACATTATAATCTCATCATCAATTTCAAAGGGGAATCCCCTAAATATATAACAACCTCATCATCAATTTCATAAGGAATCCCCTACAAATATATAACAACCTCATGCATCATCAATTTCATAGGGAATCCCCTACAAATACATTATAATCAATCTCATTGTCAATTTCATAGGGAAATCCCTGCAAGTATAACAACTTCATCATCAATTTCATATGGAATCCCCTGCAAGTATAATAATCTCATCATCCTTTTTGAAGGAAATTCCCAACAAATATAACAGACTTTAACAGCTTCATTGGGAATTAATCCCCTGAAAAGATAACAACTTCATCATCTATTTCATTGGGAATCCCCTACAAATATGACAGGAGATGTGTATGGTAAATTTCTTGAAGCTGAATAAATGGCTTATGGAGTTAGTCAGTATTGCTAACATTACATTGCATAAGGTACATGCAAATAAAAACAAGAATTATTATCCTCTAAAACTAAAATTATTGAAATTCATTTTGAACATGTGTATTATGTGCATGTTAATTTAATTTAATCAATAATTAGTGATGTCATATTAGTATCTACTGGTATTAGCAACACAAGGATACTTTTATCCAGCAAACTAAAGCAGCTATAATTTCACTCTTTTCATTCTAATTTAAAGTTAATTGTTAAATGGAGAGTATACTTATGTATAAGGAACAATACAAAGTAGCTTCAGTTCATATCTGAGCACCAATAATGAAAGCCTTGCCTGTTTGTTCAGCCATCACACTAACACATCACTGGCAAACACTACAAAGATATATTTGTATACATTTATCACATACCAAATTATATCAAGACACAAGTACAAACATTTAATCTACTAGAAATTGAAAAAATTCAGAGGATACCTATAAATATGATAAATATCAACTTAACTATTTGCCAATACATTTGAAAAATGAACTTTTAAATTTATGCCATCTGACTACAAAATGTTTTTGTCCCCTGCTTGAAAAGTGGGGGATATTAATTTGGGTCTGTCAGTCTGTCCGTCCGTCCTTCCGTCCGTCTTTCTGTCTGTCTGTAACACTTTCATTTCCACACGATATCTCGAGAACCCTTTGAGCTTTCGCAATGAAATTTTGCATAACAACTCCCTATGGACTAAAGAAGAACCCTATTGATTTTGAGGTCAAAAGGTCAGTCATAAATTTGCATATTCTGTTTGTTATAACACTTTCGTTTCCACACGATATCTCGAGAACCTTTTGAGCTTTTGCAATGAAATTTTACGTAACAACTCCCTGTGGCCTAAGGAAGACCCCTTTGATTTTGAGGTCAAAAGGTCAAAGTTCAAGGTCGTAAATTTATACATTCTGTCTGTATGAAACACTATAATTTCCGGGCGATATTTCAAGAAGATTTTGAGCTTTTGCAATGTAATTTTATACCAAAACTCCCTAGGACCTCTCTCACCCCTCTCAAAGTGTCCCGCCCCGTTTGTTTTATTAGTATTTATTGTATTACATGTCGCTATTTTTAGCAAAGGGGCATGAGGAGAGTTATTACGTATAAAACAGGTTCTTGGTGGACTTTACATTCTTATTACATCTATTAGAACTGTTTAATAAAGGTTAAATAATTAGACACCATGCATTGTGTAAAATTTTGACAATATCGAACGTGAATATATACATGTATGTGACTTCATGTTTGCATATAACTTTTCCCAGATTGAAGCGGCTCCATGGTCTAGTGGTATGTCTCTCGCTTCACATTTGAGAGGCTGCGGGTTCGATTCCAAGACGATCCATTTTTATTTTTTTCGAAATACTATTTTTTTTTAACTGAATGATAGTATTCAGCATGTGAAATGAAAAATTTTTGAGGTCTGGCTTGTACAAACTCATAAAATCATCATTACAGTGTGATAAATATTCCAGAATCTTCTATACACATAATAAAGAATAAGCAATCAAACCTTTATATCCATATTGGCATATTTTATTTGCTTCAGTATACATGTATACATTTAATAATTCTACAAATTCAATCAAGGGGATCCGACCCCCACCCCTTCCCCTCCCCCAAACTGCGCATGGTTTACTTTTTCCCTAAGCGGGGGACACAAATTCTCTGAATTAGCTTGATTTTTTTAAAATTGGAATTCACTAAATTTTAAAATGATGTTATAATCACTTTCCTATCTGTTCTATTTGGATACATCTTTGTATTTTTCTGTCATAAATTATACTTTTCCTCTCAGAAAAATATAAAGTCAATATCACAAAATAAACATGTTAAAAGAATAAGAAGTTATATGAAATTAATTGCCAATTAACCTTTTGAAAATTAATGTATTACAAAATTATAAATTGTGCAAAGGTGATAATGGAAAACAAAGAAATAAATGAATTTTTTCAAGGCAATTATTTCACAGTTATTTAGTATAAAAATAATGTATTATAGAACATCTTGAAACACTGCCGTGTAACAACAACTCCCTTCCTTTATTTCATTTTCATACATCCTGTATATATCATCAATCGATTTTCAGAGCACCAACCAAGACCAAAGATTCAAAAGATGGGTACAAATACCTGCTTAAATGCATGGTCGAAGAAGTTGTCTTCAAAGCAAAGTTCTCCTGAGACAATGTGTTTAGCCTTTGTAAATAAGTTCAGGTTACCAACTTTATCTGACCGACCACTTGTACAAATAACATAGTCCACATCCATTGGAGTTAACTGGTACTTCTGTAATCCTGAATAATATAAAAAGTCCTAAGCAAACTAATATTTATTATTATACCTCTATTGATAATACTCGAATTTGATTGGCTGGTAAGAAAACTTTAAAACACAACAATGACTCCAAATGGTACTGTTTACAGCAATAATGACCTAGGAATCATTGCATATGGGACATAATGACCGGTCATTATAATTAATGACCGCTTAATAATGACCTCTTAATCAAAAATTCCTTTTTGAGTGAAGTTAATGCATAAAATAATAATCATTCGAGAAAACAACACGTTTTTAAAATTGTGCATGGTCTGTTTTGCATTACCATACAGAATACAGCAAAATTTTATTGTTAACTTAAACGCTTTACTCATTTCAAAATATAGTTTCAATTCAGTTCTGGAATGTAGAAGCGGCTCTGTAAAGAGTTTAATTCTATATTAGATTTTGACTGGGTAGAGGAAAAGTAATCGTTAGTTATAACAATGTACATGTATGTCGCTATCAACCAAATATTATTTTAATCAGTAAATCATGATGCAAAAACTTACACGACTTGCAGACGTCAATGTAAACAACTTCACTATACGGAGTGTAGAAACCGATACATAAAGAAAGCGGTTAGAGATTCATACTTTTCAATATATATATATCGATATAATAAACAATTGATTACCCCTTTTGAGTTCAACATGGTGAAATAAGGACCCTCGACCTAGCTGGGCCACTTGATCACCTGCCCTGACCTCGGCCGCTACGCGGCAGGAACCTCGTGGGCCAGGGGTCCTTATTTCAAGACCTCAAAAGGGGTAATTAATTGTATAGTGTTAACTTTTCACTTGAAACAGAAGTATACAAGACTTTTACAACAATACAACAGTGCTCTGCACTATTTATTATGTGTGATTTTGTTACCGGTACTAAGTATTAAGGCAATAACACAGAAAAACATCCATTAGTATCAGAACAGTAAAATAGAAAGCCATGATATATACAAGGAAAATATCCCCCCCCCCTCCAAAAAAAGAACAATATAAATTTTCACAATTTAAATATAAAAATTAAATTGATTGTCAAGAAATCACCTTGAAGAAGTAAATCTTTGTCCCATGGATTCCCTGTGTCAACAATGATGTTATGTAGGCCTTTAATTAAGGTGATGCTGCCACTGGTTTTCATCTGACCTAAAGTGAGAATATAAACATATTCAATGTACATGCAAGTAATTTGTAATTTAATCAGTCTGTAAATATTCATCACATCAGCTCGTTAAAAAGTTACTAGACCTTGTGTTTTTGAATTATATGCATACCAGGTTTTAAATTATCATTTTTCTTTTCAATTACATGTACATGTATAAAAAATATATTCTGAAATTATAATAAAACCTTGTTCTTTTGGAATACTGTAGCCTTCTTTTAGAACCAAAACTTCATACATTTTGTTGATATGGAAATGTAGTTATCCTACAAGATAATGAAAATTATTTGAACATTTTGAATAGCAATAAAACTGTCTTCCTTTAAATTAATTCAGTTAAAATATGTGCAAGACATTTTCATAAAAAATTACAATACACAACTTTCATTTCAGTCTTTTCTCATTATTCAACAGTTCAAGTTTTTTTTTTTCAGTACAAAATTCATTATGCTCTTCTCTAAATTTGCTTTTTAAAATGCAATCTTACAAGTTCTTAATTTTCTTATAAACAATATTTTATATCATCAAGTTTTTTCTATTCTATGGCAACAGAATTTCAGTGACAAATAAACATTCGTAACATGGTGGCCATCTCAAAGGACTGTCTTTTTTTTGAGAAGAAGGAAAGATAGAGGGTACTGTACATGGAGTTTGACATTCATCCTTGACATACAATTTTAACCATGGACCTCAGTTGGTAAAGGATGAACCAGTTGGTGCTAACTATGCCAAAATGGAGAGAAAAAAATAATACTAAAGACAGCTTTTTGTTAAGGATGGGATGATGAAAATACAAGGGGCAACAGTATCTTAAAAAGTTTTGCTATGACCTTGACCTCTTACCTGAAAGTTAGTTTAAGGTCATTGCAAATTTTTTAACCCTAAACTCTCTATGGGTTATATATGTCAGAATGAGATAGAACCACAGAGTGCAAATGTATGAAAATTCTAAAGAAGGGCTTTAAATTAGAATTATAACCTTGATCTTTGTTCTAAAAAATATGGTTCAAGGTCACTGCATATCCTCAACCGCAAGCACTTTATGCTGAAGTATGAGCCATATTGGCATGGTTTTTGAAGTAAAAGAAAGAGAAAATTCAGACTCTAATGATGATAGGGATTTCTGTTTAATCTCCCTTGCAGAGTTGTCATTCATGGATCCTCTCTCAGACACCTTGCGATATATTGGGCTAGCTTGCATGAAGATTCTTGACATAAAGAAGACATTCAAAAGATACTTTGAACTGGAGGTACTGTGAGCAATGAGCTCACTAAATGATACCCCCTGCTTCCCATATGGATATAATGGCAGTGTCCATGTTTTGCTATGGGAAAACCAAAATATGTGTTGGATCAAAATGTAAATAGGAGGTGCACAATGGCACTTTATAATAAAGATTCATTGAAAGTCTCATCAAATTTTCTTCAGTGGTATTAGAGGAGTTGCAGATATTAGATGGGTACCTCAGAACGTAACAGATGGACAGACATCCCGATTTCTATATACCCTCCCGCTTTTCAAGTGGGGGGTATAGGCAAAGGCACTTGTTTCATAAGTAAACCTAGTTTTCTACTATATACCCTCGTGTGCCCATATTTCGACAGTCATTTAATGTGTTGCAATATTTTATGTTATGTAAACAATAATCCACTAAAATAAATTGAGCGGTAAATACATCATTCAAATTATATTCCTTCCTGTGTAAAGATTTAACCAATTTGTTTTATCTACTTCTATTGGTGAAGAATTCAAAAGTGACATATAAACAATGGGCGCCGCCACTCTCTCATTACGCCCACTTTTAACTCTCTTTGACTTGCTGAGCAATCAGGAAGGCCAAGCAAAACAAATTTTTAGTGGAAATGAAATTAGATTTATTTTTTGTTAAATAAGGTAAATTAATAGCAACAATTGTAAATACAATGTTTGATTTCATAATCATTTTTACTCCTCAATGCAGTGAGTTGCTGAGGAATTTGTCATGTTATCGGACAACCCTTGTACTGCAACAGTACCGCAGGTGTGTCACTAATTACATGGCATCCCACTCATGCCATCACAGTGAGGGTGAATATTAACAAAATGGCATTGGTGTAAACTTTTTACACACACAACAAAGGTCCTTTTCCAAAATGACCACCTCCTCCTCCTCAGTATCACTGTCTTCCACAACAATAATTTTTTTTTTTACACCAGAAAAGCTGCCCCTTGATTTCATCTTATATTTCTCTTGCCTTTTCCCTTACCATTTTGTTCATCTTCATGTTGCACCATCTGATCTTTTTTCTGTTAAACAGTGGCCAGAGAAAAGTATGGTTTTTCTCTAAAAAATCTTAGCGACTCCCTCTCTCTTTGCATTCCTACAAGCTGTTACTTTTTCAAAGAATGTTGTGTCAACATTTTTTCTCTAATCGGTTAATCATCTTTTGAACTGTCAGATATCTCGTTTTCCAGTGATAAATATTTCTGCAGGGGGGGGACTGTCTGGTGGAATTACAGCTCGCGAACATGGGTAGATGCCAGTTTTTTAATATTTATAAGTTTTCTAATGTATGGCCTTATATACACCTTGCAAACTATATGACAAATGTTATATCAACGGTGTGTGATCAGTTATATTTGACATTCTGAATTGTACATTTTCTTAGGTCCATAACAGCCAACATCCAGTGGTTGTAGAATGTGACTTGTGTGTTAGTATAAACAATATGATGTTCCTGTCTCTTGCCCACTGGACAAGTCCTACAGAAGTGTGTGATTTGTGCCCGTCCATAACAGAAGAACTTTTTGACCATCCTTGATAGGGACATGCTTCAAAAAATGATCTTCTAGGAACTCACGGAATAGCTGTGAATTGGACCATCCTGTCTCTGAGACTCTGCCTACTTGGTTTGCACCTTCCATTAACTCTGGCATCATTCTCTTCCCCGCAAATATGAAAAAAGGAGGAATTGCTGTACCATATTCCACAACCAATCACTGTGGTGGTACTTGATTTACCTGCAGTGACAGCTTGAGGTGGAAACTGGTTACCACAAACAACAAAAGGAGGAGTGTGGTTCTGGGTAAATCCTTTTTCATCCACATTGTAAATTAGGTAGGGGACTTGTCAAAACTATTCTCTCTATACCTGTTCCAGTTCTTTGAAATATCTGTCAACAACAGGAACTGATGCACACTTTGCCCTGACAATTTCTACTGAGGCTTAAGGACTTTGAGGCCACCTGCTCACGAACTGAAACCACTTAAGAGAGAATGGGTGCTGCTTATCTCTAATACCATTTTGGACTGCGTAATCTGAAGCCAGGTCTACAACCTCTTGGCGAGTATATCCATAGCCATTTTTTGCCATGACCTTTAAATGTTCAACAATATTAAGATTCCTGGAGTGTATCTAACAAAGGACTCCTCCCACTCTTAACTGTTTCAGGATCAACATTGCCTAACACACGATCTCTGAGGGTTGTAATGGGCACATTGTATTGCCTTGCTGCTCCATAACAGCAGATATGCATTAGTAAGGGAAGTTGGTGAATACAATCTGTAACAATGACTTTTTCAAAAGCCTACAAATAAGGTAAAACAATACATTAAGCCATTGAAATTTCAAAAGTCATATCTTTTTTTTTCTTTTAAATAAAAAAAATGTTCTAATAAACTAAAAATAAAATTGGTTTGGCCTTGTTTTCCATATACCAAAACAAAGTATGTAAATTTCAGTACTGGATTGTCAGTCTATGCAGTTGACATTTTTTCAAGTTATGTGCAGAGAGCTTATACCAGTAACCAGATTTCATATTTGCATCAAAAAAGTGATATTGCGTAAGACAGACATTTTTTCGCCTTAAACTATGTGAAATAATTGCTTACCTGTTTGAAATGCATTTTCATAGATGATGCAGGTAAAAAAATTCAATTGGTACTATGTTTACACACACCAGCCCGATCTCGCGAGAACGAACGAGATATAAACAAAAGAACGAAACCGTCGAAATTCGGACCTTCGACCATAATAACAAAACTAGGCTTACTGTATGAAACAAGCGCCTGTGAATTTAACACACTATGTCTCGTGTTTATCACTGTGATATGCATGATATGACCCAAAACTTTTTTTATGATTGATATTTATTAACAGCTAACCTCCCCCCCCCCCTTTTCATCCCTCACTCTCTCATACGCCCACTTTTAACTCTCTTTGACTTGCTGGCATGTCCCTTTCGTGAAATACAGTTTTGAATAAATTTTAAGGAGACTGACTCTTAAGACTGAAGTTATTTACCGTCTCTGGTTGCTGATGAAAATGATGCTTATCCAATTCTTGTAGGAACATCCGGTTTCACTAATTACCGATACTACGAAAGTGGGGGTTTCAAAATGGCATTAGCCGAGATCCATAGTATAGCGTTCTCCAAAATGAACATGACTTCTTTTTTTTCACAATAATTTTTTTTCTTACACCAGAAAAGGTGGATTTAATTATATTTTTTCATCCTTAATTTATAATACCCCCCCCATTTTTTTCATAGATAAGCTAATCAAAAAAGTATTTTAAAAAATCTTAATAAATGATTAGTTTTTCACTGGAATGAAAGTTTTTCACTCTGGATCGGTTAATACTAGTGGGTTCATTCTTCGGGAGTGATGAAATCTTTGTCATCCGGGGGGGGGGGGGGGGTTGTAAGCGTACAAATACTCAATTAATATTTATAACTTATTATTAATGTATGTTTCTATATAGCCCCCTCCCCAATTTGAACAACAATTTGATCAGTTATATGTTAATTTTAATGTACTTAACCAAACATAAAGTTTTATAAAGTTAATAGTTTATGTAACATCTTACTATCAAGACTCTAATAGCAAATGAAAAGTGCAAATAAACTATGTAGATTTCTCAAATTTGAGAAATGAATTCTATTTAATTGTATATGATAGTTTACAACACTTACACTATAGCTTGGCAAGAGTCAGAGGTATTGTAGTTAAACACACCGCAAAATATAGACCGTCAAATATCAGACAAACGAAATATACAGGCAGATTGCCCAAAGGCACTTAATTGTTTCGTATATACGGGGCATCCGAGCCCTACTTATTTTTACCACCAAGTAGGGGGTGTCCCATATACAAAACAAGTGCCTTTGAGAATGCCCCAATCTCTCGAAAATGTTTATAAATTTATACTAGTACATGTTGTATGAATGCATGTTCTTTATCTTTTAATTCTTTCAAATTAATGATATTAAAATTGTTTCTGGGGTTACTTTTTACATGATTTCAATTTGTATTATATGAAAGTACTGAACATTTTTTACGAAATTCAATCATATCCGTAATGAAAAAAGGGGAAGGGGCTATGACGCCATAATGGAATACATCACAATGCCATGACGTCATAATAACATACTTCTTATGTATTCTTGTTGTTGGATACACGTACGTAGAGCGCCATGGGTATATTTCAGAGTTGCCTTGCAAAGCATAACAGGGTAGGGGTGATGGGGAAGGAGGAGATGGAGACGTATGAAAAGGTACGTCGGACAATGATCACGGAGGATTTGACTGAGAGGAAGGGCGGAATGGCTTTTGATCTAACATTTCTCACCGAGGATTCAGCACTTAAGCTGCAACCTGGACCACCTAGTCGATTGACAAATGACAAAAAAGAGAATTTTGAATATTGGAGAGGTAAATTAAATTGTAATCTTTATTTACATGTCATTTCAGAATGCAGTTTTTGTGAGCATTTTTATGCGCCCGAATCCCGGATCGATAGATCCGATGCGTATATTGTTTTTGTCCTGTCTGTTTGTCTGTTTATCTGTTTGTCTGTTTATCTGTTTGTCTGTCTGTCTGTTGTCAACTTTAACATTTGCCCTAGCTTTTGAACCTTGAGAGGTAAAGACTTGATATTTGGTATGCATACTCCACTAAAAAAGTTCTTTCAAAAGACACCAAGGTCAATGACCTTGTGACCTAGACTGTGACCTACAAGCTAAAAATAGCTTTTTCAAACTTTTTCCGTAACTTTTGAACCATAAGAGATAGAGACTTAATATTTGGTATGCTTGCTTCATTAATTAAACTCATACAAATGACACCAAGGTCGACGTCAATGACCTTGTGACTTTGACTGTGACCTTTATGCTAAAAATAGCTTTTTTCGAACTTTCGCCATAACTTTTGAACCATAGGAGATACAGACTACATTTTTCGTATGCGTACTCCACTGATAAAGTTCTTTCAAATGACACCAAGGTCGTTGACCTTGTGACTTTGACTGTAAACTATATGCTAAAAATAGCTTTTTCGAACTTTCACCATTACTTTTAAACCATAGGAGATGGAGACTTTATATTTGGTATGCATACCCTACTAGTAAAGTTCTTTCGAATGACATTAAGATCAATGGCCTTGTGACCTTAACTGTGACCTATATGGTAAAAATAGTTTTTTTTAACTTTGTTGCCGCCGGGCGCATAGTGTTTCACAAACACATCTTGTTGTTTAATAATTTGTGCCTTTTATAATTTTTGAATAGAAAATCAAGAAAAAACACAAGCAGAGAAGCAGGAGAGGGCCCAGCAAAAACGAGAAGAGGTTCTTGTGCAGAAAAAGATAGAAAATGCACACAAAGAACTGGATCGACTTGAAAAATACGCCAATCTTTGCAGTTGATTTACACCTGGACTTGGATCAGATTCAGCAAAAACATTTCTTCTAAATTACAAATCGCTTTGATCCAAAGGCAAAGAAGGGACATCAAGCTCTTTTATGTATGCTTCTAACTGCTCTGTTTACCTTACATTGTCATCTTTTCACAATGTTCGATCTGGCATCTGGCATTCTAAATAAATATATCAATTAATTTATCTTGTAATGGGTTCTTACTTATTCTTTGTCATTTGCTTGGTTTTATGCTATGTCCATTACTCTCTTATGAACAACAATGATCTCTTATCCGAAAATTATCTTAACGATCATTCATTACCGTATTTGTGCAATTTACAAGTATTCGAACACGATCAGATCTTCTTAAATGTACTAAAATTCAATTTCTCCGTTTTCTGAAGTTTATTGTCACATGACCTGAAGCATACGGTCATGTGATGCAAACAACTTTCAGTTAGTTCTTTTATTTTAAAACCTTCCAAAACATCGGTTTTGAAGACAGGAACACGGAAAGAGTCAGTCGGTCCTCTACCTGTTTATTATGAATAAATTTTCCAAACGCATATGGCATGCAAAAGAAACGACTCACTGAGTTACACGACATTCTCCTAATTCAGAGGAAAAGTTTAAAATTGAACTGTCTAAACGTACGTTTGTTACTTTTTATTGTAACAGTAAAAGTTGAATTGTCTGTCTGTAAAATTTATGAGTCGAAACAAAGTACATGTACATTTTGTATTTCTGTTTTGCACAAAAAGGTATCAATTTTTTTTACCAGAACGGCACTGATTGTTTTACGTGCATTCATTCATATTTAAAAATACACATAGGTTACGTCAATCTTCAAGATCCGATTTCTTTTCACATTAGTCCAAAATATCTTACGTTTTCCGGGCTTTTTCACGATTTTTATATTTCACGTGCCAGAAAAACGTTTAAACTCGCGAAAAAAGCCCGGAAAGCATTAAGATAGATAATAATAATGTAAAAAAAAAAAAAAATTACGACTATCTTCGCAAAGCTAAGGATTTCGCCCGAATCTGATCAAAAACCCATTCCATAGGACTAAATCATAATATTGTTTGTTTGCCCTTAGCCGACCGACCCATGAAAATTAGCCCGACTCAAAATATTTTATTCTACTTTTCAATAATATATTTTTTTTTTATTGTTAATAAAAATTTCCGAATATACTAGTACATTTTGTTTCTTGAAGCATTATCAGTTCCAATGAAAAGAATATATGTACATGAACATATTGATTTTTTTGTTTTGTTTTAATAGTAATCTGATTTGAACTCAAGTAGAAAAAAATATTTTTCCTACCTACCTACCCATTCCTAAAAATCTGGGTCGGTAAACAAACATGTTTTTAATTTTGGCCTTATGAAGGATTTTTTATATTCTCTAGATTTCGGCTTGCGAAGATAAAAAAAGGGGATACTAGTACTTATCCTCTCATTCTCTGGATTAAAAGTGACTAATAGATGAAATTAATAATGTCTGGTTACTCTTGTAGAATTCCTTTCATCTTTGTAAGTTAAATTTTATAACTTAAAGATACACATGGTCCAATGGGTAATTAAAAAAAATATATCATGAAATTAATAAAATGATCACTATACAAATATTTCGTCACTTTTTTTGTCGACATGATGAGGCATAGGCGATATTGTCATTTAATCACTTCATAATTTAACAAATAACCAACATATAAAAGGATTAGCAGTAATTATTTACTGTCACCCATTCGTCAAATAAAGCAAAAAAAAAGTATCAACTTCCGCCATTTATTTTAAACTTGTAAATTACATATTTCTAAAATATTTTGAAGGACTCCAGAGAATTGTCATCCAAGTCGTTGTTCAGTAGAGAGGTTCCTGTAGAACTAGAGACGGACGAGCTTCCGAGGGTAGGCATAAAACCGGTCCTTCCTGAAAATAGGTTCCATCCATCGTCATAATCATCAATACTATTAAATGAGGAAGCCACGTTTCCGACGGTGCTTGAAGAAGAGCTAAAGCCAGAGTTGAAGAGGCTATTCCTATCGTCGTCACCACCAAATGACAAAGGAGAAGACATACTCCTCAAGCCTCCCATAGACATAGACCGCCTGAATGGATTAAATAGGTTATCATCATCAATATTGTCATTTAGAGATCCCATAAGCGGAGAAAAGCTTCTGCGACTGCCCATTGTTGTAGAGGGCATGTTTAAATTAAAACCGTCATCAAGATCATCGAAACTATCGCCAAAACCTCGCATTGGTGACAATATGCTTCTTCTATTTCCTAAGGCACTAGAGAAAGGCCGGTTAAATCTGAGGACATTGTCATCGTCGTCATCGACACTAAATCCTCGCATTGGGGATACCCTACCTCTGGTGCTGCGAGAAAACGGCCTTAGGATATCATCATAATCGTCATTTAGGCTGCCAAATCGCAAAGGTGAAAGAGAGCGCCTCCTGGTTCCCAGGGTTAGAGGGACTTGTCGGTTAAATCTGAAGAGATCATCGAAGTCGTCGTTATCGTCACCGAAGATTCGCCTTGGTGAATATATGCTTCTCCTCGTGCTTCGAATGGTTCCAGGAAAAATGCTTCGTCTGTTTTGACCTAATGTCATCAGTCTCCTAGATCCAAACAATCGTGAATAATCATCATCATCATCGTATGGCGTCCTGATAGGTCTTCCTAGGCTCTGTCTTCTCACTAGGGGTCGCCTAATTCTCAAAAATCTTAAGTTATCGTCATCATCGTTCATTGACGTCATGAGAGGTCTTCCTAGATTCAATCTTCTTACTAGGGGTCTTCTTCGAACGAGGAGAGCACTCCTTCTCATGGGAGAAAACATATTGTTATCATCACCTAGAGATACTACCCTTCTGAGACCCCCAGGGGCTACCCTGGTTAGACTCGTCTGAGGGAGGGTTCCGCGCTGGAGACGAAACAAGTATGGATTGCCATACGTTCTCACAAATCTGAATAGTATAAAATAAAAGTTTTTAGCGGTTTTATCTAATAGGTGGGTTAGTATCCGCGACATATATTTACATGTTTAAGGCGATGTCAATAGAATGTTGTAATGAGAAAACAAGAAGCATAAATGAAACAAGAATATTATAACACTTCCACGCAACGTTTGGCAAATTACATTGCTACAGTTGAATTTCAGTATCACGAATACCGATATCTCGAATACCATGGATGTATCGAAGTGATTTGGAAGTCCCAATTACTTATTCTTTAAGTATTTTACCCTTGATGCGTCGAATTCTCGGATTTCTTAAGCTTGAAGTATTTCCTAGGTCCCATGCATTGAGTTCAAGATAATGAAATTTAACTGTATAATTAACTTATTAATTAAAGTAAACGAAAATAGTTTCTTACATGCATAAAGAATAAAATCAGATCTAACCTTGTCTGTTGAGCACCGACAGCTGTCACTAGAAACAGCAAAGCACAGCAAGCCGTCTTCATTATTGAGACCCTGTAAGAAAAAGGTAAGGAAATTGCATGGAGTTATCAGGTATAGACAAATCGTCACAAATGGGGAAATAACCTTGTGTTTAATTAAGATCTAACGCAGGGACAAACATTCAGTTTTCTGCTATTAACAAATTTTATATTGTTTGTCTTGATGAGATTCAAACTTCTTGCCGTCAGTTTTAACAATCACACGGATATCCTTTCTTTCTTCTTCTTTTTTTGAGGGGGGGGGGAGGGGCTTAAGAGTATCTCTCAATTTACTAAAAATAATAAAATAATGTACGAACGTAAAAATTGCTCTTAACTTTTCTTGCTATACATTTGTACATGAAAATAGGGTTGAAGGGAATTTGAGAGAGATAATGCGAAATTATGAAAAAAGACAAATTATATAATATTATAGTTTTAAATAAGACTTATTTTTTTCAAAATATTCAGCCATTTTTAAAAATAGAAATACCTTAACAAACCAAATTAGTAAGATCATTTATACTCTTTTTCGCAATATCTAATGAACATAAATTTTAATGAGTTTGTATTTCCCCACAAACATGACAAATTACAGATAATAATATTTCAGCAACGACAAATATGGATCTGATAGACGAATTCTGAGTCATTATCAACTGCCCCCTACGATGCAATTTTATTTAGGAGTTCGGCACAAACATTGGGGGATTTTCCTTGAAAAGCAATAAGCCATATTTTCCATTTTATGCTGTATATCGATTAGATCATGGGGGAGGGGGCACTCCGCCCCTCGTTTTTTTTCTCCAGTTCACAAACGTCTTAAAATCTCACCAGAATAAAAATACATATAAAATTTCATTTACAATGGATCGGAAATTGACAGAGAAACTTTGAGCCTATATCGTTTTTAGAATAATAAATTAAATTTTGACTCTCAGATTGAAATTTTTTTTTCATTACTAGTAATTGATCGTTCTAATTATGATTAAAAAGGTTTTTTTTTAAGAAGCACCGAGTTCCCTGCCTTTTTCTTTAAAATGCTTACCTGGCGATGACAACAGAATGGTACCAAGTCTTAAGAGCTAACTGCTCACCTGGTAGTTCGTCGAAGACTTTAATACCTGAGTAGTACTGAGGTTAACATTGCGTTTGACCGATGACGATCTCATCCATTAATGGAATGCGTACAATAGACGCGATTGTAAATGAGCAGGTTATTGGGTAAGGTCTAACAACAAATGAAGATGGAGTTGATATGTAGAAGGAATTAATTATCGGTTTTGAAGATTTACAAAACATGTCCTAAATATTTATGAAAATTTAAAAAAGTTCAAGTTAGTTAAGTTTAAAAAATGGAGTTACATGTTCTGAAGTGTCTATAAAGCCCATCTTTGATATTTAAATCAGAGAAAATTTAGATAAAGAATAATAATTAAAAGTATCTAATTTAAGGTTAATAGTTTAGACCCTTTCATCGTCGCAAACCACGGCCAAAATGCACGACCTTCTCTCATTCTGGGTAGGAGAGAGCCATATGCTGACTCAGAACCGTGGCTTGAGACGATGTTATTTAATTAAGGCTTTTTTTTGTCCTTGGTACTTTGTCTGAACAAAAAAAAAATTGATACAACTAATAAATGCGGGTAATTTTTGTATGCTACCAATGAAATGAAAAAGAACATAATCCTGCATGCAAGAGTTGCGTTTTTTAATGAGGGAAAAATAATTACCCCCTTCCACCCCTATATCCCTTAACTAAATGATATTGCAGTGTTAACTGTTACGAAACACTGCGAATACGTGGGTCATCTAAATCCTGGATTTTCACTACTGCCATTTTGCACATGACCGATTTTTTTTTGGATCGCCGAAACCCTTTAAATGCGGTCAATTCCCGTCGATTTTGTAACATTTAGATGTATTGATTTGAACTTTGCAACTGAAATGCGCTCTTTATATCATTTAGTTTGTATCTGATGGTAGCATGAAAATGGTAAAATTTTGATATTAATTGCAATAATTTCGAGATTTCAAAACATGAATAATAATCACCCCGTGTTCACTCTTTTTCCCCATTGGAATTGCAGTCAAATGCCCAGAATGATATCTGAGGGAATAACTGTCTAGTTGTTGTTCGATTTTTGTGTATTCTAAAGATTTTTTTGTTTAGTTGTTTTTAGATTTATGATGTGATCACACAAATTGCTCCTGTTAAAATTTGCATAAACTATGCAATACAATATCACGTGATCAAAACACCAGACAGCTTTCCTTTTTTGACCTAAATGAAATCCTTCATGCATTGAAAAAAAGATATTCACGTTACTTTTAATCAATAATAGAAAATTATGACTACAACCTGTACCCATTGAATTGTTGTCATTGAATGAGATGGTTGATAACCTTGTTACATCAACATATTGGTCAATAGCTTGTCTCGCAAAAGAAAAAGCCTGCTCTTGTGTGTTGGACCAACTGCATGGTTGACACATTCCTTGCAAGGGATTTATTGCTTATTTTATCAATTAACATCTTTCTCTTGTAAAATATTTAATATGAAACAGATTTGTTAGACGCTGTCAGCCTGTGGTGTCTTTTATTTCGAATACAAAGAGATTTATTGATTCTAAGTAGAAAAGGCGAACGTTTATTTAACTACACGACTATCTTCTGGTTGCCCATGAGGACCCTTACATGTACATGTAATTGGTGAATAAACAAATGAATTATAAAATTGCTTTACCTCCACAAAAAGTATCAGTCCACAATGATAAATTGTATTTTGATTTTGCATACTCTTTTTAAACACATCATGATATGTGTTTAAATATTAACAATGATTATTTTTATAGGAATAAAGGAGTACAAGTAACTGACGGACAATCCCCAAAGTCTTCATTGATAATAGTGTGATCTTACGCAAAATTACACTGGGCATCTTTTTAAAGAACAAGAAATAAAGTTGGAATAAGATCTGCACTCTTAGGCAAAAAAAAAAAAAAAAAAGAGAAGACTTTAGCTTTTGTGATAATTTCAAGTTTATAAAAACTAAAAAGTTTCATACATCACACTTTGTTACATGTATATTTTCTTATGGACTCTATCCGTTATTTTCAATGAGCTTCCTTAAATGCATATAATTTTAAATTATTTTAGGCATCATATTGCGATGTATGTCCAATCTAAAAAATATCTTACTACATATAGTATTTATCGTAAACTTATCAGATACAATAACGTCGTAATTAATACATGTATGGTACTGTCAAACAGTAATGCTCCGTATGGCATTAAGGTATCCGATCCACAAGGACATAATTTTTTAACCTTAAATATCCATCCTGTATTAAATACTCTGAAACTAATTCAAAGCAGTTTAAAATAGAAAAGGATTTACCAGGAGAATTTTTCAAAAATATAATTACCCAAGCAGTAATTGATTAAATAAATAAAAGGCACAGTGTATATATGTATAAATGTTCCGACTTTGGTAAAAAAAAAAAAGTACAGTATGGGAAAAAGTCAATGGGATAGGGAAAACCAAAGAAAAAGTAAGGAATAATTGAGAGAGGAGAAAACGAGGAAGTGATAGAATCATTTCATTTTCCATAATATAAATAAATGAAATAATTTATTTATCATTTTGTGTGTTAATTTCATATTTCACACATCGATGTAAACATAGCCCCCCCCCCCCCCCCGGCAAAAAAATTGAAATAAATGTCCAGCTATATTTACATGTATATATGCGCGTGCTACCGATCGAGTGTACGATGTAATCATAGACAGTGCTTATAATCTGATCGTGCTCAAAAAAATTTTAATTGGAAAATTATAGTAAAGAATCATTTATTTTTTTCCACTAGTTACATTTTTAAAAAGGTTTTCAACCCTTGTTTGTGTTTTTTTCAACGGATTCCCTATACTAGCTAGCTTGTAAATTCTTATTTTCAAAATTTTTGACAAAAGTTAAAAGTTACTAATCTTAGTTTTGTACTCATATTAAGATTTTTTTAAATTAATGACGTCAATTTGATAGAGATAATGCTATGGTACGCCGCCTTTTAACAAGCTTATTGTACTTGATCGATCTCTGCGGAAATAAAAGCTCACTGACCCTTTGTATTTTGTTATAATTGTATTTTTTTTTTAAATTTTACATCTTAAATTATGGAAATTAAGCTTGCGTGTATGTATCGGAAAGACGAAATGTCTAATCTTGAAATTTAAATTTAACGAAAACCATCATGGTTTGGAATCTAGTAATCAGTAATAAGATTTTGAATTTGTTGTGCATTTGTAGAATTGAAGAATTTATTGTGACTCAACTAATCTCAAGTCTTATTCAGAAGTAATTTAGGTCTACAATTTAATTTCTGCTGATGCCTTTGATTGAAATATCCAGGTGTCCAATTCTTAATTGATCACTATCAATCAACGCCATACATCACTATATAACTTGCACACAGGCATAGAAATAAATATACAAGTACATATATATGTACTATTCTTCTGAGAATTTATCTTCTTCATTAAAGCTAAAGAAAACGGTTTTGTGATATTTTTGGTATATTCCTAACAGGGGGCCCATGGGCCTTATAGGTCACCTGGGTATATTAAAACTTTCCAACAATTGAATATGGTTCGTGTTTTTCACAATTTTGAAAGAGGCACCTGTGCTCGTCATAACTATACACTTAGCATGCTTTAAGTTTGATAACTTTTACCCATACGTGGAGAAGGGGAACAAAGAAAAAAATGCATTTTCACTGATCAGTATTAGACGGTAATTATCAACAATAGTCAGTAGTGCCCCCATCCCACGGAAACCTCTGACCCTAGGGTCATACATTCCACAATTTTTGAAAAGGTAACCTTGCTTCATCATAAATGTTTGATTAATACCAAGGAGCAAAGAACTATATGCGGTATATTGCATATATTTGCCCCTACAAAAGTCAAATTTTGAAAACTTCCTGAAGTGTGCTGAATTCAATAAATTGTATCAGAAATATAAATTAACAGAAAATAATGTCAAAGCAGCGTATTCACAATTTTTGTTTTAATGACGTCACAAATTAGTCCGATTTTTATCCTTTTTCAGAAAGAGGACAAAATGGACAAAATTTCAACAATTTTAGCTTTAAAATTTATAGAGCGCAAGTTTGTTCTGATATTGACATATTTCATTGATATTATCATTCTACACATTATATCAAAATTTGATCCTGAACACACATGCGCTCGGTGACTTTTACTCAAAATATCCTTGCTTACATGTAAAATAAAAAACTGAAATTTGATTACGTCATTACCATAGTCATTACTTATGAAAATATTCAGTGCAAAGCATTACTCCCCTGTTTAAGAACTTAATTTAGTATATCTCCATCAAAGTTTGATTTGGGGGGCAAATATTGGTTATTACCGAATAAAGTTCTTTAAAGCATTAATTCACTTCCAGTATATAATCATTAGAGCCCCCCCCCCCATGTACCCTTGACCCAGAGGCCTTGAAATGTCTGGAAGAATGATCCTTGTTCATCATAACCATATACTTAGATCATCAGCATAATAACCAGAAGCAGAGGGAAAATTTTCAAAGAAATTCATGCATTTTCACTATATAAATCATTAGAACCCCGCCCTAACAGCAGAACTCCTGATCCACGCAAGGGCCATAAAATTCATGATTTTGGAAGAGGCAACCTTCCTCATTATAACTATGTACATTGTTCTTTGGTTTAATATCCAGGAGCAGAGGAGGTTTTCAAAGAATTCATGCATTTACACTTTATATAATCATTTGATCCCTGCCCGCTATAATACCAAAATCCCTGACCCAGGGGCCATGATTTTTACAATATTGGTAGAGGGCTCAATGCTGATTACAATCATGCCAATAGTTTGGCTGTTTGTTTTCCAGGAATAAAGAAGAAGATTATTAAAGATTGCTTTTATTTTTATAGTTTTAGCCCAGCCCCTCAGGCTAGGGGCAAGAGGCAATGAAATTCACAATTATTTCTATTCCCATTAACCCAAAGTACCATATGCTAAAATTGGTTCAGTGGTTTCAGAGAAGAAACTGCAAATTTTCAAATGTCAGCACACGATGACGCACGACGGGCGGCACACGAAAGGTCACCTGAATCAGGGGGGAAATCAAATAAATAAATAGCAGTTGTTACATTTATTTAAAAAAAATCATTCATGTAAAAGACTGCAGCTGTGTTAAATTTTTTTATGAAGTGGGAAAAATATATTTTAAAAAAATGACAGATCACGGGATAGTAATGAATCGACTGTAGACAGATTTTTTAAAAGAAAAATTGCATGCTGATTATGTTGATCTTGCATTTACAAAAATGAAGTCTTGAGGTGTAAAATGTGATGCAGCTGCACTACATGTTTCATCAAGCATGATGTAGACAAAGCTTCGTCAATCACTCTAAAGAACATTGTTGTATGACGCATCTTTCTGTGAAATCACTACACCATTACACATGGACCAGATTTAAAGTTAGTAGGTTTCATACTTTCGTGTTTCAATAATTTTTGAAGGCTTTTTGTTCATTATAAAATTTAAGTTTAACTGCTTCTAAGAGTAAAGGAATGTGTGAAATAAAGAAATGACTAGCTGCTAAGCCCAACATTGCATATGCTTCTCTTCAATCACAGGTAAACATATATATGGTATATCTATGAAAAAGACCAAGAGGTGGGTATATACCGCGAGGGAAGGGGTAAGAGGGTTAGTCCTTTCCTTGGCACTATACAATTTTAATTTTTGTGTTCTCTGATATTGATTGGACTCGGGGTTTTTATAATTAAAAGAGATAATTTTTAACTTTTATTTTGAGCAAAATAAAAAAACGCTCACTTTACACTTTATTTGAATGTTTTCCTATGTTACACTATATATATATTTTTTGAAATGGGAAAAAATAGGGTCTTAACAATGACAAGGGATTATAATAATTTTTACTGCCAATTTCAACAGTATCTCAACAAATTCAAAAGTTACAATTTTCAGGGAAAGAAACACCTTTTATATGTACTTTTTAAAGTAACAGAGAGCTTTAAACACAATTAACAATCCTAAATATAAATGTATGAGAAAAAATGAAACTGAAGTGTTCAAAATGAAAAAAAAAATCTGAAAGAGACACTTTTTCTTGGAATCATCTAAATTATTCAAGTACAAAATCCAAACAATGAGTATGCTTTAATATGCTGAAGTAACCATAGGAAAACGAGAGTAACTCATATTCTTACAAATGACAGAATAACTTCAATTAGTCTCTATTGAAGAAAACATTAAAGTTCTTTATTACATGTAGTTAAAGATATTACAATATGAAATTTTATTTGTTAACAGCTATACTGCTCTGTCAGTAAAAATAATAAAATGATAATTAAAGAAGTGAAAAACGTAGGATTTCTCATTTAACTTAGACCTGTTGGTATATTTACAAAAATTGTAGTTGATGTAGACATAAATGGATGTAAATACATTTGAACTTGTTATTGACAAAGCCATTTGTAGACATAATGAATGATTAATGTACTGGTAAATGGAATGTCCAAATTTAAATTAAAGCTCACTTCCAACTAGAACTGTCCAATAGGGACAAATACCCCCCGCTGGGTTTTTCAGAGAAGGTGCCAATTCAAAAATACTTTATGGATCTAGAGATGTTCACAATTTACTTAAAAAAATTTGCAGTGAAATAAAATTGCTCATCATGTTTCTTTATGAATGAAACGGAGGTGCAACCAAATGAAACATCAATACTAATACATTGTAATTCCATTGTAACATTTTTTTTTATTTTTATCATTTAATTTTTCTTCATTACTGCATTAAAAAAATATATTGCAATTATGTGTTATGTCACTCTGCAAACTGATTGTTGAAAAAAGAAACCATTATACAAAATCAAATTAATCTTGATATATCAATTTGAAATGCATTTTGAAAATAAAGAACTGGTCATCCAGTAATGAAGTGTTTTGACAGACAATAAATTACAATTAAGAGAATAAGAGAAGAGAGATCTTTAATTCTTGTGCCTTATTCCCTGAAGATTTGATAACACACACACACTTGATAAGAGATATGCCTAAACAACTTCCAACACCAAACTCATTAATTTATCTTTAACTGGATGCATGTCCAGTCATTATTCCCAAGAGACAAATGAAATTACATTATCTTCTGTGCAATGTAAAAACTGTTTTTAACACTTGATGTTTCTTTTTTTTTAAGTTTTTATGAGTAGTTTTAAGCTGTAGTTCATGTTTTTGTACAGATATTCTAGATTCTATGTCTCAAACCTTATACATGAGCCCAAAATGAACAAGTCAATTAAAATTTTAAAAAACCGGTAAAATGCAGAAAAATGAACAAAAAGAGTTGAAAATTCCAGGTGCACAACTTCATATGGTGAATAATAATTGTACAAATTTTCAGATTAATCCTTGCGATAGTTTCTGAGAAACGGTCCAAACAAAACCCCAAAATAAAAATGAAAAAACACCTGTAAAATTCAAAATAATAATCCAATCAAGATGAAAAATATCAGGTGCACAACTTCATATGGTGAATAATATGTGTACAAATTTTCAGACAAATCCTTCCAATAGTTTCTGAGTAATGGTCCGGACAAAGTCTCGTCTACAGACAGACGGACAGACGGACAGACGGACATGGTGATTCCAATATACCCCCCCTAAACTTCGTTTGCGGGGGGTATAATAAATGTACACAAATGCATTAAAATGAAATCATAAATGTCACAAGATAAAGTTTTAGAGGAAAATTAAGATACATGTATACACATTACTCACACAGACTGTACATCTTTATTTGATACCCGGTAAATAAGTAACTCACAAATCAATTAATGTTTATACAGGTAACATAAAAGAAGGGGAGATGAATAACTATAGGAACAGAAACAAAGCTAAATGTAGATTGCACATGTTAAAAAACCTTAAAACAGTTTTGCTTGTTTCAGCAATATTTTTAAGAGCATTCATGGAAACTTTTTCCTCTGAATGCTGCCATTTCTACATGCATTAACATGGTTTCACCCCAGATGTTTCTTTCAAAAGAATGAATAATGTAGGGAGTGTTTGAAGCTAAATACAGGTTTCAGTCAAATTCTGGAATGTCATCATATGAGTATCCACTGTATCCTTTGTATGCATAGTAAGCTATCCTTACATGGTAGGCCCCAGGTATAAACATAAGGGCTCCTATAATTATTACCGGCCATGTCCTGTCTGCATACTAAAAAAAAAAAGAACATTAGCTATACATGTATAAATTCGGAATTTTTATATACATGTATTTATTCAATTTTAAATATGGCTTGAATAGGCTCGTAAATATGTTCATGTAAAGAAAATGACAATCTTTATAACATGAGATAAATTATGTATTTTTACATTTTGGCCCATGGACCACAATACTCACCTGAGTAACTCTTGCTCTGTTGTTTTTCAGATTCATCACCTTGTTATAATTTTCATTACCCCATCCTATCCCAGGGGGTCAAGATTTGAACTAACTCAGGAAGCTTCCACATAAGTGTCAGCTTTTCTAGTCCCGTGGTTCTTTAGAAGAAGGATTTTAATGAGTTTCCCCCTATATTTCAATGTAAAACTTAATGATTTTTCCTATATTTCAATGTAAAACTTTGACTCCCTATAGTGGTCCCACCCCTCTAGGGGTCATTATTTGATTAATTTAGAATCTACACTACCCCAAAATGTTTCCACATAGGTTTCAGCTTTTCTGGCCCAATGATTCTTGAGAAAATTTAAGATGTTGAATGACTCTATCGTGCTTTGTCTTTTCTAGATTATCTCCCCTTATAATGAGAATAGGTCCTTAATTTTATTAATTTTAATCTCCCCATCACTGTACCAACTTTGGAAAAAAATTGCCCAGGTGTTCTTGAGAAGTTGAAAATGTCACATGAAAAGTTTACAGATGGATGGATGACGGACAATGGATGATCTGAAAAGCCCACTTCTCAGAGCTTTGATTCATCTCAGGTGGGCTAAAAAGAAATGAAGATGGAATTTGATAATCCTCCTCATTGAACAAATACATGTGTAAGTCTTACCTCTGCACTGATATAGCCCGTCAACAGCAAAGAGCCAATGATCAATAGGATGGTCCCTATAGAAAACAGCACTGTAGCTAATAGTATAGCTTTGTAAGGGACTTTTGGAGGTGGTCTTTCAAACTGAAAAAAAAATTACAGTTCTTCTAACACAAAAATACCATTTACAATACCAGATAATTTATATTAATACAAGACAAGATTTTTTTTCTCTACTTTCATTTATAAAGCTTGGAAGTTTATTTTGTAATGGAATGAACACATGGAGAAAATTAATGGGATATAAATTCATTTATCAAGTCTAACCATAAAAAAAAATCAGAAAAATTCCACTCCACAAACAAAAACAGACATTTACATAAAAGAATGTCATTTGAACAGAGCTGGGGACAACAATATCACACAACACAGAGCTTCTTAAATTAAGGTTGACTTCAAAATATTTGAAAAAGACATTCATTTTAACCAACCTCCACCGAATCACAGATGATATCATTTGGAATAAGATGATACATTTTAAAATGAGGTTCCCTCCCTTGTCCACTTGCTCTACCTTTTCTGTTCATTAATATAAAAGAGTGCAAGCAAGGGAAGTAAATCTAATTGGTCTCAATGTTGTTGATTTACTAATTTATCTATACTAATAAGTCTTAGTCTATTCCTTGGTATATACCTATCTGTTACATGTAACTGCGACTAAATGACACATCGAACATTGATGTGCATACACTCATAACACTGTAGTTTGGTTCCATGTATCATATGTCATGTTGTTTACACGTGAAGTACATTAAAAGCAATCTTTAACCACATTGCTCTACGAAATTTAGAAATTTATCTCTGTTCAGTTCCGATGACATACGTTGTATATACAGACAGCCCATCATTCCAAAAATTTCAGGTGAAACTAATGTTTTATCAAGTGTGCAGTGCTGTACGCTTGATAAAAGTTTTTATGGATGGAAGTACAACTGTATAGTTAAAAATGTTCGACTTACCTGTAAACCAATATAACCATCATCGTGAGACTTTGTCAGCTTGTGATATTTAGCAGAGCCTCCATCAACAACAGATCTTTTCGGCATCATCCAAATATTAAAAATATTTCACGTTCATGTCAACAAATGTGCGGATTCCAGAGCCCGACTCAATAACAGGTGTGTCTGTGTGCTTTTTATCAAATTATTTCAGGGTATTACATTCTATAAGTCAGGTACAAATACCTAATCTTTATAAAATTTTCTTTATCATTTACAACCATTTATTTGTTATGAATAACTCTTTTTTAATTGATTAAGGAGGAGCACACAAAGTCGGGCTCAACATCACGCCAGAAAGTGAAAGTAGAGATAGGGGCTGCTCGTCTTGCTGTTTTGGACCGTGGACGCTTGTTGAGATGGCCACACCAGGATTTTATGGCGGAGTTGAAGGGTAAATATGTCCATTATATAACCAATTCTACGATGGCCGATATCAGCCTGTACAAATTCCGACTGCTTTTAAAATTTGTACATCTAAAATGTACATTGACATGTACATTTTGCAATGACAGAGCACACTTCGTGTTCTTAACTTTTTTCTGTACATGTACATTTTGCAATGACAGTGCACACTTTGTGCTCTTAACTTTTGTCTGTGCATGTACAAAATGGCAAAAAGACAAATGTCAAAACGTGAGCTGTTGAAACGCATATGCTCTTAATTACAATTCCTGGTCGGCGAAAAACCATTAAATATGAATAAAAGTATACAACGGGGAAAAGTTGAACAATATCAAAACAAGATTTGTTTTGTAAAACACTATGCCAGCAATGATAACATAAATATAATACATTTGCAGTAAGTCACAAGTCAAATCAATTACCGGTAATGTTTTATACATTCGGGGGTGGGACATAGACGTGGTATACACCTGTAAGATGCAAAGGTGAAAACACTTAGGACCTTTTGTTTTAAAAAAAAAGTATTGTGTTATGGTCAATTACTAAATACTTTATGAAACGCAATGTTACAGTTTTTAAAATAATGGTCAAAGGTTACAGTTGAGGTCACAATTTAATCTTACGTTATGTTATGGTTAGACTCATACTCGATCATAAAATGTCCTTTACAACTTCCCTTTACTTTTGATCAAAAAGTAGTGTAAACTATATAGTCATCATTTTCTGGGTTGGATGGGGGCAATTCATTGTACAAGAAATGTTTGTGGAAGGTGATTTTAATCTATGGGAATTTAATTCTTTTCAGTAAAAGAAGACAAATTTTATCATTAGTTTTAATGTTCATCCTTTTTATCGCAAAATTAATCTTCTCAGTGCCTTGTCCAATTTAATTCATATTTAATCGTTTTTCGCCGACCAGGAATTGTAATCAGAAGCAAATGTGTTTCAACCGTTCACGTTTTGACATTTGCCTTTTTGTCATTTTGTACATGTACAGACAAAAGTTAAGAGCATAAAGTGTGCACTGTCATTGCACAGTGTACATGTACAGAAAAAAGTTAAGAAAACGAAGTGTGCTCTGTCATTGCAAAATGTACATGTCAATGTACATTTTAGATGTACAAATTTCAATAGCAGTCGAAATATGTACAGGCTGATATCGGCCATCGTACAATTCTATTTAAGGATAAAAAGTAAAGTTTATTTATTTTTTTTTTTTTTGAAAACTGATCAGCTGATACCCCTACATCTGTACAGTGTAGCTATCTGCCTATCTAAGACACACGAGTGATGATTGGCATGTACAATTTGAAAACATTTACATAAATACCTATAGATAGTGTTTTATTTTGAACATACTTATTAAGATGATGAATGCGTTATGTCTTTACTCAAGAAAATCGTGTCGTCAATCAAAGTGGTAATTTCTGTGGAAAGTGGACACAGATTTTCCTATTGACTAAAATGCTTCTTGTAAATTTCAGGGGAGCAACCCATTCCAGAATGGTGTTGATGAATGAGAATGGGAACATCTTAGCATGGACAGACGGACCATCAACAAATCAATGGGTTAGTAAAATAAGTACAGTTTTTAGCTCACCTGAGCCGAAGGCTCAAGTGAGCTTTTCTGATCAAAATTTGTCCGTCGTCTGTCGTTGTCGTTGTTTTCGTTGTCGTTGTCGTCGTAAACTTTTCACATTTTCATCTTCTTCTCAAGAACCACTGGGCCAATTTCAACCAAACTTGGCACTAAGTATCCTTGGGTGAAGGGGATTCAAGATTGTTCAAATGAAGGGCCACGCCCTCTTCCAAGGGGAGATAATTATGAATTAGTGAAAAATAAATAGCATTTTAAAAAAATCTTCTTCTCAAGAATCACTGGGCCAGGAAAGATGAAACTCATGTGGAATCATCCTCAGGTAGTGTGGATTCAAGTTTGTTCAAATCATGACCCCCGGCGTTAGGGTGGGGCCAAAATGGCCGACCAAAGTTTTACATAGGAATATATAGGAAAAATCTTTAAAAATCTTCTTCTTAAGATGAAACTCATGTGGAATCATCCTCAGGTAGTGTAGATTCAAGTTTGTTCAAATTATGACCCCCGGGGCTAGGGTAAGGCCAAAATGGCCGACCAAAGTTTTACATAAGAATATATAGGAAAAATCTTTAAAATTCTTCTTCTTAAGAACCACTGGGGCAGGAAAGATGAAACTCATGTGGAATCATCCTCAGGTAGTGTAGATTCAAGTTTGTTCAAATCATGACCCCCGGGGCTAGGGTGGGGCCAAAATGGCCGACCAAAGTTTTACATAGGAATATATAGGTAAAAATCTTTTAAAAATCTTCTTCTCAAGAACCACTGGAATTGGAAAAATGAAACTCATGTGGAATCATCCTCAGGTAGTGTAGATTCAAGTTTGTTCAAATCATGACCCCCGGGGCTAGGATGGGGCCAAAATGGCAGACCAAAGTTACATAGAAATGCATAGAACAAATCTTTAGCTCACCTGAGCCGAAGGCTCAAGTGAGCTTTTCTGATCACATTTTGTCTGGCGTCCGTCTGTCTGTCTGTCCGTCTGTCTGTAAACTTTTCACATTTTCGACTTCTTCTCAAGAACCGCTGGGCCAATTTCAACCAAACTTGCCACAAAGTATCCTTGGGTGAAGGGGATTCAAGTTTGTTCAAATGAAGGGCCACGCCCTTATTCAAGGGGAGATAATCGGGAATTAATGAAAATTTAGTGGTATATTTTAAAAATCTTCTTCTCAAGAACCACTGTGCCAGGAAAGATGAAACTTATGGGGAAACATCCTCAGGTAGTGTAGATTCAAGTTTGTTCAAATCATGACCCCTGGGGGTAGGGCGGGGCCAAAATGGCCGACCAAAGTTTTACATAGAAATATATAGGAAAATTCTTTAAAAATCTTCTTCTCAAGAATGACAAAGCCATAATTCATCATATTTATATGGGAGCATGCTCATGTAGTGTAGATTCAAGTTTGTTCAAATCATGACCCCCCGGGTAAGGGCGGGGCCAAAATGGCCGACCAAAGTTTTACATAGAAATATATAGGAAAATTCTTTAAAAATCTTCTTCTGAAGAATGACAAAGCCATAATTCATCATATTTATATGGAAGCATGCTCAGGTAGTGTAGATTCAAGTTTGTTCAAAATCATGACCCCCGGGGGTAGGGCGGGGCCAAAATGGCCGACCAAAGTTTTACATATAAATATATAGGAAAATTCTTTAAAAGTCTTCTTCTCAAGAATGACAAAGCCATAATTCATCATATTTATATGGAAGCATGCTCAGGTAGTGTAGATTCAAGTTTGTTCAAATCATGACCCCCGGGGGTAGGGCGGGGCCAAAATGGCCGAACAATGTTTTACATAGAAATATATAGGAAAAATCTTCTTCTCAAGAATGACAAAGCCATTATTCATCATATATATATGGAAACATGCTCAGGTAGTGTAGATTCAAGTTTGTTCAAATCATGACCCCCGGGGGTAGGGCGGGGCCAAAATGGCCGACCAAAGTTTTACATATAAGGCCAAAAAAAATAATAGTCTTGTTTCCTGCTACCAGCCTGAAAAAAATAGGGTAGGTAGGTAGGAAAATTATTTTATTTTTTTATTTTATTTTATTTTTTCTCAATGGTATTTGTTCATGTTGTTGGATATGAACTATTACAAAAAGCAAGTTAAACATGTCAAGGTCAATATTATTGTTTAAATTAAGTAGTGTTTTATGAAAGACCATATTTAAAACTTATATGTTATGCAATACCACTTGAATATAATTTTTTTTTTCACTTTTGAATCATGAAATTTACGATTTTCCCCCAAAAGCTAAATAAAAACTTTAGGGTCGGGTGCAAAAAAATAGGGTAGGTCGGGTAGCAGGAAACAAGACTATTTTTATTTTTGGCCTAAATATATAGGAAAATTCTTTAAAAATCTTCTTCTCAAGAATGACACAGCCATAATTCATCATATTTATATGGAAGCATGCTCAGGTACAGTGTAGATTCAAGTTTGGTCAAATCATGACCCCCGGGGGTAGTGCAGGGCCAAAATGGCTGACCAAGGTTTTACATAGAGATATATAGGAAAATTCTTTAAAAATCTTCTCAAGAATGACAAAGCCATTATTCATCATATTTATTTGGAAGCATGTTCAGGTAGTGTAGATTCAATTTTGTTCAAATCATGACCCCCGGGGGTAGGGCGGGGCCAAAATAGCCGACAAAACATAGAAATATATAGGAAAATTCTTTAAAAATCTTCTTCTCAATCATTTTCTAAAAAATAGCAAATCCATGATTGGTCATGGGACTACTTTTGGATTTAAACTTTACAATAAAAAGCCATTTTATACTAGTCCTACCCTTGGTGCTCAGGTGAGCGATGTGGCCCATGGGCCTCTTGTTTAAAATCTTCTTCTTCTTCTTCTTAAGAACCACTGGGCCAGGAAAGATGAAACTCATGTGGAATCATCCTCAGGTAGTGTGGATTCAAGTTTCTTCAAATCATGACCCCCGGGGCTAGGGTGGGGCCAAAATGGCCGACCAAAGTTTTACATAGGAATATAAAGGAAAAATCTTTAAAAATCTTCTTCTTAAGAACCACTGGTGCAGGAAAGATGAAACTCATGTGGAATCATCCTCAGGTAGTGTAGATTCAAGTTTGTTCAAATCATGACCATCGGGGCTAGGGTGGGGCCAAAATGGCCGACCAAAGTTACATAGAAATGCATAGAACAAATCTTTTAAAATCTTCTTCTTCTTAAGAACCACTGGGCCAGGAAAGATGAAACTCATGTGGAATCATCCTTGGGTAGTGTGGATTCAAGTTTGTTCAAATCATGACCCCTGGGGCTAGGGTGGGGCCAAAATGGCCAACCAAAGTTTTACATGGGAATATATAGGAAAAATCTTTTTAAAATCTTCTTCTCTAGAACCACTGGAATTGGAAAAATGAAACTCATGTGGAATCATCCTCAGGTAGTGTAGATTCAAGTTTGTTCAAATCATGACCCCTGGGGCTAGGGTGGGGCCAAAATGGCTGACCAAAGTTACATAGAAATGCATAGAAAAAATCTTTAAAAATCTTCTTCTTCTTCTTAAGAACCACTGGGCCAGGAAAGATGAAACTCATGTGGAATCATCCTCAGGTAGTGTGGATTCAAGTTTGTTCAAATCATGACCCCCGGGGCAAGGGTGGGGCCAAAATGGCCGACCCAAGTTTTACATAGGAATATATAGGAAAAATCTTTAAAAATCTTCTTCTTAAGAACCACTGGGGCAGGAAAGATGAAACTCATGTGGAATCATTCTCAGGTAGTGTAGATTCAAGTTTGTTCAAATCATGACCCCTGGAGCTAGGGTGGGGCCAAAATGGCCGACCAAAGTTTTACATAGGAATATATAGGTAAAAATCTTTTAAAAATCTTCCTCTCAAGAACCACTGGAATTGGAAAAATGAAACTCATGTGGAATCATCCTCAGGTAGTGTAGATTCAAGTTTGTTCAAATCATGACCTCCGGGGCTAGGGTGGGGCCAAAATGGCCGACAAAAGTTACATAGAAATGCATAGAACAAATCTTTTAAAATCTTCTTCTTCTTCTTAAGAACCACTGGGCCAGGAAAGATGAAACTCATGTGGAATCATCCTCAGGCATTGTGGTTTCAAGTTTGTTCAAATCATGACCCCCGGGGCTAGGGTGGGGCCAAAATGGCCGACCAAAGTTTTACATAGGAATATATAGGAAAAATCTTTAAAAATCTTCTTCATAAGAACCACTGGGGCAGGAAAGATGAAACTCATGTGGAATCATCCTCAGGTAGTGTAGATTCAAGTTTGTTCAAATAATGACCCCCGGAGCTAGGGTGGGGCCAAAATGGCCGACCAAAGTTTTATATAGGAATATTTAGGTAAAAATCTTTTAAAAATCTTCCTCTCAAGAACCACTGGAATTGGAAAAATGAAACTCATGTGGAATCATCCTCAGGTAGTGTAGATTCAAGTTTGTTCAAATCATGACCCCCGGGGCTAGGGTGGGGCCAAAATGGCCGACCAAAGTTACATAGAAATGCATAGAACAAATCTTTTAAAATCTTCTTCTTCTTCTTAAGAACCACTGGGCCAGGAAAGATGAAACTCATGTGGAATCATCCTCAGGCATTGTGGATTCAAGTTTGTTCAAATCATGACCCCCGGGGCTAGGGTGGGGCCAAAATGGCCAACCAAAGTTTTACATGGGAATATATAGGAAAAATCTTTTAAAAATCTTCTTCTTAAGAATCATTGAGAAAGGAAGTATGAAACTTGAATGAAATTATCCTCAGGTAGTGTAGATTCAAGTTTGTTCAAATCATGACCCCTGGGGCTATGGTGGGGCCAAAATGGCCGACCAAAGTTTTACATAGGAATATATAGAAAAAAATCTTTAAAAATCTTCATCTCAAGAACCACTATGCCAGGAAAGATGAAACTCATGTGGAATCCTCCTCAGGTATTGTAGATTCAAGTTTGTTTAAATCATGACACCCGGGGCTAGGATGGAGCCAAAATGGCTGACCAAAGTTTTACATAGGAATATATAGGAAAAACTTTAAAAATCTTCTTCTCAAGAACCTTTGGGCCAGGAAAGACGAAACTTATGTGGAATCATCCTCAGTTAGTGAAGATTCAAGCTTGTTCAAATCATGACCTCTGGGGCTAGTTTTGGGCCCAAAATGGCTGACCAAAGTTGTACATAAGGATATATAGGGAAACCTTTTAAAATCTTCTTTTCAAGTACTTCAAAGCCATGATTAGTGATATTTTTCTATTTATATGGAATCATCCTCAGGTAGTGTAGATTGTACATTGTTCAAATCATGACACCCAGGAGGGTTAAAATTCAAGCCCCCCCCCCCAGTAAACTTTCAGTTTTGATCTAATATGTGCTTTTTCCTAGTAGATGTGCTCAGGTGAGCGATGTGGCCCTTGGGCCTCTTGTTAGGTTAACAATAATGGGAAAGTTGTTGATCATTTCTTGTACAGCCATTAGCACAATTAGACAGTCCCTGAAATGTTCTACCACCCCACTATAGTTCTAGGAAAATTGTCAATGGTGAGCAAGATATGAGAGCTAAGGTTGAGGTGAAGGTTTAGTAGAAGATAAATGATTACAGAGTAAGAGCATGGTCAAGGGATAACATCAGCAGAGTAAGTGGAGAGCTGACAACAAAACTCAACAGGAATTTAGAGCACATGTTCACTAGTGTGACTTCTCACTGTTATATCCTCTCTGTTCCTTGTTGATTTGCTAATCATTCTTTTTTTAGCTCACCTGAGCTGAAAGCTCAAGTGAGCTTTTCTGATCACATTTTGTCCGGCGTCCGTCTGTCTGTCTGTCTGTCTAGCTGTCCGTCTGTCCGTCTGTCTGTAAACTTTTCACATTTTCGACTTCTTCTCAAGAACCGCTGGGCCAATTTCAACCAAACTTGCCACAAAGTATCCTTGGGTGAAGGGGATTCAGGTTTGTTCAAATGAAGGGCCACGCCCTCATTCAAGGGGAGATAATTGGGAATTAATGAAAATTTGGTGGCATATTTTAAAAATCTTCTTCTCAAGAACCACTGTGCCAGGAAAGATGAAACTTATGGGAAAACATCCTCAGGTAGTGTAGATTCAAGTTTGTTCAAATCATGACCCCCGGGGGTAGGGCGGGGCCAAAATGGCCGACCAAAGTTTTACATAGAAATATATAGGAAAATTCTTTAAAAATCTTCTTATGAAAAATGACAAAGCCATAATTCATCATATTTATATGGAAGCATGCTCAGGTAGTGTAGATTCAAGTTTGTTCAAATCATGACCCCAGGGGGTAGGGCGGGGCCAAAATGGCGGACTAAAGTTTTACATAGAAATATATAGGAAAATTCTTTTAAAATCTTCTTCTCAAGAATGACAAAGCCATAATTCATCATATTTATATGGAATCATTCTCAGGTAGCGAAGATTCAAATTTGTACAAATCGTGACCCCCGGGGGTAGGGCGGGGCCAAAATGGCCAACCAAAGTTTTACATAGAAATATATAGGAAAATTCTTTAAAAATCTTCTTCTGAAGAATGACAAAGCCATAATTGATCATATTTATATGGAAGCATGCCCAGGTAGTGTAGATTCAAGTTTGTTCAAATCATGACCCCTGGGGGTAGGGCGGGGCCAAAATGGCCGACCAAAGTTTTTAAAGATATATATAGGAAAATTCTTTAAAAATGATTTTCTAAAAAATAGCAAATCCATGATTGGTCATGGGACTACTTGATTTAAACTTTACAATAAAAAACCATCTTCCACTTTTCGTACTTTTAGTGCTCAGGTGAGCGATGTGGCCCATGGGCCTCTTGTTTGTAAGTATAAGTTTAATGCTTTTGACATTTCATTCTCCATATCTCAAAGAATTTGTGCTTTGCATAAGCAAAGAGTACAAGTATTGATAAAACAATATATTACATGTATTAAAGGTGTTTCTGAAGTTTCCATGTTTTTTCAAATTTTTGAAATATATTGAGGATTTATTTTACCCTAAAGGAACAATGTGCAACTTCTGAAATAACAGGTAAAGGGATATTGCATTTTCATTAGTTAATGTAAAGATCCCTTAAACATGACCTACAGATTTTTTTCAGTTGATAGGACAAGAGGAATGTCTGAAGAGAGTGAACAATATGGTGGAGGAGGCCAAATCTAAGGCAGGACTGGACCCCAGCACCAAGTTAGTGTCTCTGGTGAGTGAAGGAATTTTATTTTCTTGAAAGTTATCTTGATTATTTTGTAGATTATTACGTCAAGCTTTAATATTATAATCCCTCCATTTTAAGGTCAGCTGGCTCATGTGAGCTTTTTTAATTGAAAGGTGTCTGCAGGCATCCAATTGTCATCTGTCGTGTGTTCTGTTTCATGTAATTTTTCCAAATTTTTCAACTTCTTCTCAAAAAAAACCCAAAAAAAACAAACCAAACTACTGGATCAATTCAAACCAAACTTGCCACACATCAGAAACAAACCTTGTTCAAGTGAAGGAACATCTCCTCTTCAAAGTAGAGACATTTAAAAATTACAGAACATTTATTGACATCTTTTAATTATTTTCTTCTCAGGAACCACTGGGCCAGAAAAAAATGAAACTTTTATGAAATCTAATACTAAAAGTAAATTCATCTTTTTTTTAAAATCATGAACCCCAGGGTCCATAAAAATATCATCGTACTCTATTCTGTCATTCAGCAATCATTATGAATTTAAGCTACAATGTGTGATTGATATTTACATAGAATAATGAAAATAAAATTGTTTCATTCTTGTAATATTGATTGAATCATTTTAATGAGTTGTCTGCCTTAATACAGTTCTAAATCTGTTTTGTGTGACAGGGATTATCAATGAGTGGGGCGGACCAGAAGGAAGCCCAGGACCAGCTGATCAGTGGAATGAAGTCCAGGTACCCCCAGTGTAGTCAGAATGTGTTCATCGCTAGCGACACTGCCGGGGCTATCGCCACAGCCACAGAGAAAGGTACTGTAAAAACTGTCTTTCTGAACAGCTTTGCAATCCATATTACTTTTCCCTATTCCTCCCACTGTGCAATCCAACACTGACTAATTCAGCAGTGTTTATTCCAAAAGTGTCTGACAGGTTTCATTGTACAGTATATACTGAACACAGGTTATAATTATAAACATGTATAGAGCTAAATAAGGTGACTAGATAAGACAGGCTGAAAATATTAATTAAGGAATGAAGCTTATTTCAACTTATGTTATACGATATAACATAACTTGGGGCAGTTTATGCTTTATAAACCGCGAAGCGGTTTATAAAAAAGCGTAAACTGCCCCAAGTTTTGTTATATCATATAATATAATTTATAATAAACTTCATTCCTTATAATTTAATTTCAGTGCAGACTATGAGATAATTTCCTTCCTAGAATAAGGCTTAAGGTCAAGATCTAGTAAATGAAAGGTGCCTACAGATTTATCAAACTTGAGAAATAAATTCCTTTATTGATGCTTTACAACTTTAGCTTGGTCAAATAAGGTGTTTCGGGGCATGATTTGTAGGTTAAAAAGATCAAAAACTGTATTTTAAACTGTCATTTTCAATGAAAAATTAAGAAAACCAGTCATGAATATGGGAGTTTTTCTCATATTCGACAAAGGAAATGTATCCAGATTGCCTACAGTCTCTCAGAAAACGGTAATTAGTATGTTCATGGCCTCTTCTTTAAATTAATATTAAATTTAATATAGGTATCCGGTTTACTTTTCATATGATTTCAAACTGAATGTCATGAAAATACTCTATTTTCTACATAATTCTGCTAAAGCCGTAAAGTACGGGAAAAAGAAAGTTGAAGTTGATTATGACGTCATAATAGATTTAGCACCAAAAAATTAGTCTCAAGTTATTTACTAGATCTTGACCTTAATAATGATTTAATTTTAAAAGTAACGTCAAGCGGAGTAATACGTTTTTTGACGTAACTCATTGTGACGTAGGCAAGTTATGTTATCCAAAATGGATAAAATCTTTTATCCAATCAAATGGCGTGTTACAAGTAAAATTAAATTATTGATAGATATATCTGTTTTTGATTCAGGACAATTTTTAATAATTGTGCAGGAAAAAACCTGTTTACTTGTAAAAGAAATTTATTCTGGAAAAAATCAGTATCTGCTCTCAATACTCCTAATCTTGACATACATGTATGGTAAGATACATGTACCAGGTAACAGTTTGGTAGAGTGAAATTTCTTCCATGATTAGATTCTCAAGACATCTCTTTCAGTGGGTGGATAGATTAAAAGCTCATAGTCAATAAAACAGAGAAATTGCAAAAACTATTTACAAACATCTCAATAGACCTTTAAAACTGCAGCAGTTCTTTTCACATTTTAGGTGGCATTGTGTTGATCTCTGGAACTGGTTCTAACTGTATGCTGATCAATCCTGATGGTAAAGACTTCAGATGTGGGGGCTGGGGACATCTTCTGGGAGATGAGGGATCGGGTATGGTTCACTTCTCTAGTATCAATTTCTACAGTCAAACTTGTTAATTTAATGTTTTTTTAATTCCGAAATATTTTAACTCCGGCCCTCTCAGTAAATTTGTTTGTTCTAAATGTTGTTTTATCCAGCTTGTTGTTTAATCTCTGGATTAGATAAATATTTACTGTACCAAAAACAGAAGGAGGAGGGGGTTTGCTACAAAACATTTCTTCCTGTGATTTTTTCCTTTGCATACTTACCTGGTATGTATTATGTTTCATCATTTACAGCATACTGGATCACACAGAGAGCCATTAAGATTGTGTTTGACCACGAGGACAATCTAAAAGTCTCTCCACGTGATATATCATTTGTCAGGGATGCCATGATGAAATATTATCAGGTATGCTGATGTGTTTTATTTGTAGTGTTAAGCAAATGAGTTTCATGGGAGATTCATATCTGATCAGAATATACATGTAAGGGATTATTTTGTCATACAAATGTTTGCATTTTACCACCAGATAAATAACTTGCTTTATTAATCTGAAAAGATGAAAGTGGATTTACTAAGTGACTATATCCAGCAGAATAATTGTTAAAAAATTGCTAACATAAAAAAGTGAAGGTTTACACAAATTATTGGGTTGTTTATTGGCCTTGGCCTCAAGAATCACTGGGCCAGAAAAGCTGAAACTTTTGAAACAAGATGTGTTTGTGAAACACTGATGGTCCCATATGGCAACATAGCAAGGATAGAATTTCTCAAATGTAAATCAAACCTGTTTATACACAAAGTAAGGCCTTCTCACAAGGATTACATATGTGAAGTATGAAAGTCCTAGCACCAACTGTTCAAAAGTTATGGCCAAGGTTTAAGTTTTTTAAAAGTAGGTCGAACTCCAAGGTCAAGGACAAAGGGTCAAAGTTGTTGGTATCCCAAAAAAGGTCTTATCGCAAGGATTACATATATGAAGTATATCAGCCCTAGCCCTTATTGTTTAAAAGTTATGGCCATGGTTAAAGTTTTTTAAAAGTAGATCAATCTCCAAGGTCAAGGTCAAATGGTCTAAATTGTTGGTATCCAATGGAAAGTCTTGTCACAAAGAATACATCTGTGAAGTATGATAGTCCTAGCACCAACTTTTCAAAAGTTATGGCCAAAGTAAAAGTTTGGAAATTTGGTGTAAAAGTTGTCATACTCCAAGGTCAAGGCCAAGAGGTCAAATTTGGTGGTACCCAGAGGAAGGTCTTGTCACAATGAATACACCTGTGAAATATGAAACCTATAGTCCCACCCAGTCAAAAGTTATGGGCAAGACTAAAGTTTTTGTGGACAAACAGACAGCTAGACAGACAGACGCACAGACAGGGCAAAAACTACATACCGTTGTTATGGGTCAGAATAACCCTAAATGCCAGCAAAGATCAATAACAAAATTTAAACTTAACAATAATTTATTTACAGTAATATATAATAAGTATATGAAACATAAAGTACAAACTTAGCAAGAATCTAAAAATACATACATCAGAGTGTCCGTTTCTGCACACAATGTCCCAGTGAAAATATATCCCAGTTATATCTCAATAGTGCTTATACGACAAAAGTCTATCTATGCATCGAATTGACAGGGTATTTATATAGTATTATAAATCTAGAATATTCTAGAAATTGTTAAAACATGATATTACTGGAACAATCTGGACATACTCAAAATTTAACAATGTTCTAGATCAAATGACCGAACATGTTGACCACTCTGGAATGTTCAAGAAACTAAATGTTACTAATAATACAAATACAACACATCACACAACACCTCCCCTCTTAAAAAGTTTGAATGTCAATGAAAAACTTAAATTGTAAAACATGTACATTAATACAAAATCTAGTATGTTTACGATACTCTTGACAAGGCGTCTGCAATAACATTGTCTTTGCCTTTGATATGTTTAATTGTTATGTTGTATTCTTGTAACAACAAACTCCATCTAGTCAGTCTTTGATTCTTGTTTGACAATTTATGCAAAAATGTCAGGGGGTTGTGATCCGTATATACAAGAATTGGATGCAAAGTAACATTCAGATAAACATCAAAATGCTGTAAGGCTAACAACAAAGCAAGGCATTCCTTTTCAATGGTAGAATAATTTCGTTGACATTTTGTAAGTTTCTTTGAAAAATAAGAAACAACTCTATCTACATTATCACTATGTTCTTGAAACAAAGCTGCCCCGATTCCAACATCACTAGCGTCAACAGTAAGCTTAAATTGCTTAGAAAAATCTGGAGTTGACAGAACTGGGTTGCTCATCAGGATAGATTTGATTTTATGAAAGGATTTTTCACAGTCCTTTGTCCATTCAAAGTTAACCCTCTTTTGTAAAAGATTTGTAAGTGGACTAACTACTGAGGAAAAATTTGGACAAAATTTTCTGTAAAACCCAGCCATGCCCAAAAACCTCATTAATTCTTTCTTGTTTGTAGGAATCGGGAACTTTGCAATAGCTTCCACTTTAGCCATAATGGGTGTAACATAACCTTGACCTACTTTATGACCTAAATACTCTACATAAGCATGACAAAATTCACTCTTTTCAAGGTTCACAGTTAAATTTGCTTTAGCTAAAATGTCAAATAAAGCACGCATGATTCGGAGATGTTCGTCCCATGTGTTGCTGTATATGACGACATCATCAATGTAGGCCTCGCATCCCTCAAGGTCTTGAAGAAGGGAGTGAATCATCCTTTGGAATGTAGCCGGTGCGTTTTTCATGCCAAAAGGCATTACTTTATACTGGTAAAGTCCATCTGGTGTAGCAAAAGCAGATATTTCTTTTGCTCTTTCTGTTAACGGTACTTGCCAGTAGCCTTGTAACAGGTCAAATTTACTGACAAATTTCGCATTTCCAATGTTGTCAATACAGTCATCGATTCTAGGTATTGGATATGAATCAGTTTTGGTAACAGAATTCACCTTTCTAAAGTCTGTACATAATCGGTAAGAACCGTCTTGTTTTGGTACAAGAATACACGGTGAGCTCCAATCACTTTTACTAGGTTCAACAATGTCATTGTCCAACATGTACTGCACTTCCCTTCTTAGGTACTGCAATTTTATTGGATTGAGACGGTACGGATGTTGTTTGATAGGCAGAGCGTCGCCAACTATAACATCATGACAAGCTGCATTAGTTTTCTTTGGAACATCCGAAAAGATTTGATGATACTCATTCATCAAGTTTTTAACTTGTTCTTTTTGGTGAATGTTCAAATGTCCAAGTTTGGCATCAAAATCAGCCAAAATTTCGGAGTTTTTCAAACGAACACTCTGATTACAATCTTTCTCATTCATTTCTACACTCGTATCACTTTCAATATAATTTTGAACAGTCTTAGCATTGGCTAAAGTGGAAACTGGTTTTACAGAATTTCGGTCACACCTTTCAAAATACTCTTTTAACATGTTAATGTGACAAACCCGTTTCTCTTTACGTCGACCTGGTGTCTTAACTACATAGTTTACATCACTGATCTTGCTTTCAATTTCATAAGGGCCATAAAATCTGGCCTGTAAAGGATGACCAGGAATAGGTAAAAATACAAGAACCTTATCACCTGGCTTAAACACCCTATTTCTGGCATCTTTGTCATACCACATTTTCATTTTCATCTGAGAATTCTTCAAATTTTCTTGTGCTAATTTACAAGCATTGTAAAGTTTTTCTTTGAAATCAGACACATAATCTAAAAGATTAAGATCACTAGTCTCAGTCAGCCACTTTTCCTTCAACAATTTCAAAGGACCTCTAACTGTATGTCCGAACACCAATTCAAAAGGACTGAACCCAAGAGACTCCTGGACTGCTTCTCGTGCAGCAAATAGCACAAGATGAACCCCTTCGTCCCAGTCTTTTTCATATTGGTAACAATAGGTCTTCAGCATTGTTTTTAGGGTTTGATGAAAACGTTCTAGCGCTCCCTGGGACTCAGGATGATAAGCAGTTGATCTATATTGCCTTATACCCAACTCATGCATGACTTGCTGGAACAACCCCGACATAAAATTTGAGCCTTGATCCGACTGAATTGCCTTGGGTGCTCCTACAAAACTGAAAAACTTGGTTAGGGCCTTAACTATGCTCTTTGCCTTTATATTCCTTAGAGGTATGGCTTCAGGAAATCGAGTGGATGTACACATAATGGTAAGTAAATACTGATTTCCAGATCTGGTCCTAGGCAAAGGTCCTACACAATCCACTAATACTCGACTAAACGGTTCTTCAAAAGCTGGAATGGGTTGGAGAGGAGCAGATGGTATCTTCTGATTTGGTTTACCTACCATCTGACAGACATGGCATGACTTGCAAAACTTCGAAACATCCTTTCTTAGCTTAGGCCAATAAAAATGACTCAAAATCCTATTATAAGTCTTATTGATACCTAAATGACCAGCCATAGGTGTATCATGAGCTAAACTCATGACATCTCGACGATAAGCAGCTGGGACCACTATCTGGTGAACAACACGCCACACTTCATCTGGAGAAGCATCAGGTGGTCGCCATTTTCGCATAAGGATGCCATCTTTCATATAGAAGCATTCTCCAACTTTAGTAGCCTCTTCTGGTGGAAGTGCCCTCTTACTAAGTTGAATGATATCTGGGTCTTTATGTTGTTCAGAGAGTAAACGTTCTCGGCTGAGGATGTCCTTGCCTTTGCTAACTAGTGGATGCAACTCATCATCCTCACCACCAAATTTTGGTAACAGTTCTTTCTTCTCTTGCTTCTTGATATTGTGTGGTTCCATGTTTGTTTGAGTGCCATTAAGGTCAGATAAGAAAGTGTCATTCAAATCAATATCAACAGAGGAATTTGTCTCGTCAAAGGCTTGAGTATGGTCTGCCTCCATTTCTCGTCTTCTGGCCATCGCTCTAGTAACAGCACAGGCTGGATAAATGTCATCATCTTCATCATTATACATGACATCTGGAGTGATCTTCTCACAAACTATAGGATCTGGTACAACTTTCCCACCAGCTAAATCGTTGCCTAACAACAAAGAAATGCCTGGAACGGGAAGAGTAGGTCGAACACCTACGATAACAGGTCCAGTAACTAAATCTGACTTCAAACTAATTCTATGCAGGGGAACATCAATGACGCCTAGCTCCACACCCTGTAATAAAACTGACCCACCAGTAGAAGTCTGCTCAGACAAAGGAAGCACGCCCTCTAACAATAACGTCTGTGCAGCACCAGTATCTCTCAAAATCTGGACAGGTTTTATTTCGCTAGAGTCACCGAGTGAAACAAATCCCTGAGACATAAAGGGCTTATAATCCTCCATAGAATCAATAGAACTGGACTGTGAACCCTGGACATCAGGAGTGTCAGAACAAATCGAAACTAAGGCTTCTCTATCACCTCTAACTGCCGCACAAGCATGTGGTTGAGTTTTATCAAAATCATTTTTTCTCTTAAGTTTAAAGCATTCACTGATCAGATGACCCTTTTTCTTACAATAACTACAAGTAGGAAGCGACCCTATTCCAGACGATCCTTCAACACGTCCTGAACCGGACTTAAAACCACCTTGGGATGGAGACTGGGAACTTGTGAAAGACTGAGACCCTGAACCACTCTTTTTATATGTGTCTGAATTGGTAGAATTACTGCTAGTCTGAGATCTTGAAACAAAATTCTTTTTATGAGACAGAGCATAAGTATCAGATATGACTGCTGCCTCTTCAAGAGTTTTCACATTCTTATCTTCTAAATGTGTTTTCAAATCTTGAGGAACACATTCCTTAAACTCTTCTACCAGGATGACTTGGCGCAAATTAGCAAAAGTTTTATCAAGTTTCTTAGATCTAAACCAGTGATCGAATAAATCTTCTTTCTCTCGTGAAAATTCAACAAATGTTTGATTATCAAACTTTCTATACTTTCTGAACTTTTGTCTATACGCTTCAGGTACTAATTCATATGCTTTTAATATTGCTGCTTTGACCTTCTCATAGTCTGAACTCTCAACTACCCCTAGTGCAGAGTATACCTCAGCCGCTTTTCCAACCAGTACACTTTGTAACATTGTTGACCAAACATTTCGTGGCCATTTAAGATTCTCTGCTACCTTTTCGAATTGTGGAAAATATTTGTCTACAGATTTTTCTTGAAATTTTGGAACTAATCTGATATTTTTTGCTGCATCAAATTCAGTTTTGACAACTGACGGTTCTGGTTGGTTCTGTAATTTTAATTTCTCTAATTCAAAGTTCATTTCACGCTCTCTTTCTCGCTCTTGTCTTTCTAATTTGTCTAATTCAAATTTTCGTTCACTCTCTCGTTCTTCTCTTTCTCTTTCTAATTTTTCTCTTTCAAATCGCATTTTCTCTAACTCTAATTGAAACTGATATTCTGCCATTTTATAAGAGCCTAACTCTGATTTAACTGTATATTCTGGAAGATCGTATTTTTCAAAGATGTTTTCTTCTACTAGTTTGTTTGCAACCTTAATTCTAATGTCTTGCTTTTTCTGAGAGGATTTAACATCTAACCCAAAATGCAAACCTAATGCGATCAAGTCATCCTTTTTTAACGTATCAAAAACCTGAACACTTGGTGAACTAAGAAAGTCTGTGACCGAAAACACCATGTTGATTTCTGCTGGCTTATAATTAAATTTAAGGTTCAATTAACAAAAATTCTGACAATAAACTGCAAAAGTGCAAGAAATTCTTTATCCCGGACGAGCCCCCAATTCTGTTATGGGTCAGAATAACCCTAAATGCCAGCAAAGATCAATAACACAATTTAAACTTAACAATAATTTATTTACAGTAATATATAATAAATATATCAAACATAAAGTACAAACTTAGCAAGAATCTAAAAATACATACATCAGAGTGTCCGTTGCTGCACACAATGTCCCAGTGAAAATATATCCCATTTATATCTCAATAGTGCTTATACGACAAAAGTCTATCTATGCATCGAATTGACAGGGTATTTATACAGTAATATAAATCTAGAATATTCTAGAAATTGTTAAAACATGATATTACTGGAACAATCTGGACATACACAAAATTTAAGAATGTTCTAGATCAAATGACCGAACATGTTGACCACTCTGGAATGTTCAAGAAACTAAATGTTACTAATAATACAAATACAACACATGAAACAATACAAATACAACACATCTGGCAATAAGAATTACACTGTAAATGGTTTGTTGAGGGCTTTCTGTTTCACAAGTGATTTCCGTGTTACAAGAACGTTCTTCGAATACCATCAATTTTGACCTTCCATCTTGGAATTTGACTGACCTTTAAAAAAATTGATTTTGCTATAACATCTGAATACCTGGTGCTAGGGTTTTCAAATCATTTCACAGGTGTATTCCTTGCGACAAGTTAATTTTCTGAAGTACCAATATGTTTGATTTTGCCCTCAGAATTTGTCCTACTTAAAAAAACTTCAGCCTTGACTAACATTCCTAATTGATTGCTTCAAGGGTTTCTTATTTCACAGGTTTATTCCTGCTAATTAGATTTATTTTTTGGAACCAACACTTTTAATCCCTTGACTTTCGAGTTTGACTTGCATTATAGAAACTAAAACCTTCACCATGAGCCACAAAAACATATAATTTTAAGTTTCTGATAAAAATGTATAAAAAGCGTGAAGAGTGATTGATGTATAGAGCTACTGGTATTATTCTTTTACAGATCAGTGATAGAAATGAAATCCTACATTACTTTTATTCCAAGTTTGACAAATCCTACATTGCTGGCTTATGTAAAGAACTTGCTAAAGGTATTCAGTGGATTATATATTATTCTAAAAACCTAACTTCTTTCATATATCAGAAAATCATAGTAGATTTTAAACAGCGGTGAGTGCTATTCAGAGATATACAAATGGTGATTTTCAATGACATTCGAAGTTAATTCTTTTTGCTTGGACAATGCTGTCTGACAAATGTTATTTTAAAAGCATTTTTGGAAAAAAAAAATAAACATGTACATACATGTATGTAAATGAGAATTTGAACTCCTGCTTTGAAATCAAAAGAAAATAAAATGACATCAATTGCTCATATCTTCTTAGGTGCCAAAGAGAAAAAAGACCAGATATGTCTGGAACTTTTCAGACAAGCTGGGGAAATTCTAGCAGAACACATTCTTGGAGTTGGACCAAGAATTGCAGAGGTAACATCTAGGACTGTTGTTAAACAGAAATACAGTGAAAACTGTCTAATCCGACACCTGAATAATATGACACACTGTGAATTCTGACCTTGGATTTCTTTCCCATTTTACTATTTTCCATGTTTTTCACACTGCACAATCGGACACCCTGTCTATTCACACACAAAATTTGTCTCCCAGTGCATGTCTGATTAGACAGATTTCACTGATTGTGACCTCAACAGCAACTGAAAAATATTAATTATCAAGTCTCTGGAAAATTTTAATTTTTTTCCCCCCAGGAATTACTGAACACACCCAGTGGATTACAGGTTGTCACAGTAGGGTCTGTCTGGAAAAGCTGGGATCTTATGAAAGACGGTAAGTTTTATGTTCAAGAGTTATTTAGAATTGAAAGAAAAAGGAAATGACATTATTTAGACAAATTTTCTATCTTGTAAAATAAAAGGATTTCAGTTACAACACGGCAATTATTTTATGATGTATGAAAAATGTACCCTGACTGTTCTAATTTTCTATCAGGCTTATTTTGTGAGAGCCCTGACAGACAGTTACTTTATTCTATTTATTTCTTTACGTTTTTACTTCGGTATTCTCCGTGTAACTTCGTATCTAAAGAAACTGGTTTTTCATGCACGAGCGATTTAGCGCTCACTATAAATACTTTTACCGGGGAATGTTCAATTAATGCGACGTTCGTTACAAAGAATCGCAGGTTTTAGTAAGTCTTTGGCATGTCAACAGAATCTTCAAGTTCAACTTCTACAAGTAATAGAGATGTTCCTCGAGAACTACGTACAGAGACAAATTCTAATTCCGGCCAGGATTTTGATGTTATTGACGCCGTCAGTTTATTCAACAGCAGGTTAGACACCGCCCTTGAAAAGCAAAAAACTCTCATTCTTTCTGAAATACAAGATAAGCTTAAACCAACAAATACATTTGAGTTCCGCGGAGAAGGAAACAAAATACAGTTTCAGTTTAATGAGGAGAGATTGCGAGGTTTAGAACTGTTATCACAAAAACTCATCTCTGGCGATTTCAGCGGTGTCACAGATTTAATTTCCTCCGAGAAAGAGGCCATTCGTCAACGAAACAAGATATTACGAATAGCTGATAAACATGGGTGGGACACGGTTAAGGAGTATGTGGATTCTGATATTGCTGACAATAGCGAGGATGCCGCCAGACTGCGCTCCGCTATTTCAAGAGCCGCCAACAAGAAACGTAAATCTCCTTACGACAGACCCGTTTTCCCTAAAACTTCAGGAGTGTTCGATGGTTTTTCCTCTAGGCAGCTTTTTCTCGGCAGTGCAAAATTCAACTACCGCCAGCAGTTCAACCCTAGATTCATTGCGCCCAGTTCGGCAAATTACAGAAATCCCCTACAAACACAAGTCGCAAACATCGTCTGCCACTACTGTCGACTCCCGGGCCATTTTGCAAGATTCTGCCCGTACACTCAGCAACTCCAGTGCTCAACCCCCCAGGGAACCCAAACAACAGCACTCGTTCCAACATCAACAGAAAACCAGCAATGAAGTTGAGTATGTTAGTCATATATTAGACCATAAATCTGACTTCGATGCAAATTCAGACATTTCAGTTAAAGATCGTTTAAAAAACTCTGTTGAATTTTGGAAGAATGTTATAAAGCCAGACGATTATATTTTAAATGTTATCAAATTTGGCTATAGGATAGAATTTATTATATATCCTGAAGTTGTATGTTTGTCTAACAACAAATCAGCACTGCAGAGCGCCCCTTTTGTTGAAAAGGCCATCTTAGAATTGCTGAGAAAAGAGTTAGTCATTGAATGCTTTGAACCGCCCCATTGTGTAAACCCACTGACCGTTTCAGCGCCATTGAATAAAAAGCCAAGGTTGATTCTTGATCTTAGACACGTCAATGCATGCGTTTTAAAGAGAAAATTCAAATTCGAGGGGTCTTCAGAGGGTCTCAATTTTGCCGAAAAAGGTTTATTTATGATCAAATTTGATTTAACAAGCGGATATCATCATGTAAACATCCATCCAGATTTTTACAAATATTTAGGTTTTTCCTGGAATTTCAATGGTTCAAAGCGTTATTTCGCATTCACAGTCCTACCTTTCGGTCTCAGCAGTGCTGGTTATATTTTTACTAAAGTATTAAGACCATTAGTATTGTATTGGAGAGCAAAAGCATACGGAGTTATAATGTATTTAGACGATGGCTGGGTTTGCGATTCCAAACAAAATTGTAGTTTAATGTCACAGAATATTCAAAAAGATTTATTGCATGCTGGTTTTCTTGTTAAAGCTGACATGAATTCTTAAAAACGCAACATGTTCATCTATGTACGACTTGTTTCATACCAACTATAGCCGTATTCCGCCATATTTCTTTCAGATACATTGTCTCAATGTAACGATATATACCCAAATGCGGTCGTTACACTTGAATGATTTTTTGGCTTGGGTATCGACTTGTGCACATCTCCGATGGTAAAGCATATGAGAACACATGGGGTGATCAAGACATTTCAAAACCACAACAAACAACATAATAATCATATTTCCGAATAATTATTGATTTGAATCAAAAGGAAAAAAATGCAAGTTTGGATGAGAAATTTAGATGCATGAGTACGTATTTTACAGTGCGCCAATTTATGCAGAATAAACTTGAAAGAAAAAGCAGTAAAATCTGCAAACACATTTTGAAATTATATCAATTGAATGGAACAAAACAACCTACGTCTTTGATTTGCAGGTCATAAAGATGCAATTGATGCATATCGAGAAAACGCCTCGAACGCTGTAAACGTACCCATACCTGGAAATAAGGTTACTGCATCGGTTCGACGATGTGCACAAGTCAAGTGATATACACCCTGAATCCCATTTATTGAAATATGCATCACAAAAAAGAAATAAACTCCATAAAAGCTCAATAGTAAACACACTGTCACTACTCTGTACAGACTAGCACGTCGATACACTTAGTCCGTGCTGATCACATTTTGGTCAGGGAAAATATCACAAGTGGAAAGAGAAGTTATTTGGAATTTGCGCGGCTGAAAGGGGGTGGGGGGGTTAAAGTATTATAACTGCTGTTCATAAGCTTTAATTGTCTATCTACAAGTAGTTCTAATATACATTCTATACAAAGTCATGTACATAGTCTGCAGTTGGTTTGCGTCGCAAAATTCATTTGTCAACTATAACTGATTATTTTAGAACTAACCTCAAATCTAAACCAAGTAATTTGAGGT
>NW_026931976.1:0-5013 GCF_032062105.1 Saccostrea cuccullata
TACAGTTTGAGTTCTAAAATAAAAAGATCATTTTCTTAAGATACATAAGTTTGAATTGCATATCTTCAAGTCTTCAATTAGATTTGTATTCATTGTCATTATATCTTTTAGTCAAATGATGCATTTATTTGAATGTTATATACATCATGTTGTCCTCTTGAGAGTAATTAAAAGTCTCATATGTCTAACAAGATATGCCCATTTTCAAAATGTTTGTCTTTCGCTTTGAAAATCCTACAAGCGAAAAAATTCTAACATCCAGAAATAATTAACAAAATACAATTGTCGCCCGCTTGGCGCCGTGGTTAGAGCGTCTGCTTTAGAGTCGCGAAGTAAGGCGACAATCCTTATGTCGCGGGTTCGAATCCCACTGTGGGACGTGGAGACCGGTCCTTCAGGTGAGACCGTATAAACCGAGGTCCAATGTCGCAGTAGGTGCTGGCACGAAAATGATCCCTCATTGCTCAATGGCCCCGAGTGCCGAGTATAGGACAAAATTTGTAGTTCTCCACCGGCAAGTGGAAGCGTGTCCATATGAGTGAAAAACTCTCGAGGGACGTTAAACAACATACAATCAATCAAAATAAAGTTAAATTAAGTACCTATACCTCTACTGATTTTTCCTAATAAAAATATTCAGCAGTAAATTGTGAAAAATTCCCTAGAAATTTTTGTGAATCGACTAATCCCCGTGCGTTAGTCAAATGAGCTCATCTCTGCCTTGGAAGCTAATTCCCGGTTATCCGTAATCCTCTAGATTTTACTTTTGTATCGGTCTAATATGTCAATGGACTAATCCCCGTGCGTTAATCCTGAAGCTAATTCCCCGTCTTTAGTAATCCTCTATTTTTTTTACTTCTATATCGGTATGATAAATCAGCTAAAAGTACTGAGTGATATTGCAAAATTCCAGTTCCCCTAAATCAGACTTATTTCCCTCGGCGACACAGCCCTGGCCTTGGGAAACTGGAACCTTTATTTCCGTGAAAACTGGAATCTTGCTAACTCCCTCTAAAATATACTTTAACTGTATGATAAAGTTCATATGTTAGACTTTTCAAAAGATTAAAATAAAAGATATCTTTTTGTACATACTTTGGAAGATTAAGATGACTGCATGCTACACGGGCATCATATTTTGTGAAGCTATCGTCACAAAATGTATTCCATGATCGATTCTGGTAGATTTGAAGGACTCCTTCACTACTATTGACTTTTCCATAAAATCGTATTGAATCTGGAAAAAAGTGCCGATACTGGAATAATACTACAGTTGTAATACATGTAACATAGAGTAGAACAAGAGGTCAATGGGCCACATTGCTCACCGGATCACTTTAGCTAGTTCAATATTTTTTGAGTGATATCAACCTATCCCTAAGGGAGGAGGCATGAATTGAAATTGAAGCTACCTGAAAACTACCTGAGTATGTTACCACATTGTCTTGATTAATCAATAGGGATGTCAACGAATAGTCGAATATTCGACTTTCAGGCGAATGGACCGACGATTGAATAATGAAACAACATTCAAATATTAAATTAATGCAAGAAAAGGGGGTGATAATGAAATTTTCATCTCAAAATTGAAAAGGGGTCCTTCCTCAAACCTTACAGCTGTATAGTGTATGTCCTCGGATGAATAAGAGCTCAAACACAGTCACAGTATATAAATAATTTTCCACATTGTACATATGGAAAATACAGTAAGTACACACCGGGATAATTATTTCTTAATCACTGACTTTTTTTTGTTATTGTACGTAGTAAATTATTCCACGCTATACTGGACTATGAAAATTATTTAATTGACTCGTACCAATTATATTTATAAATTCTAGAAATTTCACATGCTTAGGAACACAAAATAATCTTATATAAAAGACAATTTGATATGCTGTATAGCTTGGGCAATCATTAATTGAACAAACAGTATTTAACATTTTCATCGGAGGTGTGGGTAGTGTGCGTTTTCAATTCCCCATTTACATTTTTTTTTTTCCAATTTATTTTTATTAATAAGCTTTCAAAAAAACTGTACCATAAAATATGCTCCGAATAGTCGACTATCTTTCGAATAATGCAATCGAATTCGACTAAGGAAAATTAATATATTGACATCCCTGTAAATCAACAATAAAAGTCTGAAAAAAATATTATTTTACTATAAGATTTATCTTCTATTTTGGCCCTTCTCTACCTCGACGTTATAATTTGAACAACATGAATCTACACTGCCTAAAGGGACTTCCATGTCAGTTGATAAATCATTGCTCTACTGTTGTTAAGAAAATTTTTAAAAATATTTTTCTGAGTATTCTTATTGAAACTTTGAAGGTTCATTATGGCGCCACCCAGCCCCAGGGGCTCATTTTTTTTTAAATCTTTATTTTTACACAAACTTCGGATGTTTCCACATGAGTTTCAACTTTCCTGGCCCCATTACTTTGGGAAAAAATGGTTTTCTAAATGTTTAAAAAAAATCCCATTTTTATGTAAAACTTTGATCTCCCTTGTGGCCCCACCCTTCCCCAGGGTTCATGATGTGAACCAATTTCAATCTTCACTACCTACCTAAGGACGCTTCCATATAAATGTGAATAATAATGGCTTTGCTGTTCTTCAGAAGAATTTTAAAGCTTTTTGCCATATATTTCGATGTGAAACTTTGAATGTCCCTTGTGGCCCCGCCCTACCCCCAGAGGTCACGATTAGAACAAACTTGAATCTACACTACCTTGGGATGCTCCATTTAGATATGACCAATCATGGTCATGCTGTTCATGAGAAGAAAATTTTTAAAGATTTTTCACATATATTTCTACATGTATGTAAATATTTGATTGTCCTTTGTGGCCCCGCCCTACCCCGGGTTCATGATTTGAACAACCTTTATTCTTTACAAATGTACTACCTGAGGATGGTATGACCAAACATTTCTTTCCTGTTCTTGAGAAATTTTTAAAGGTTTTTCCTATATATTCCTGTGTAAAATTTTGAACGTGCTTTGTGGCCCCGACCTCAAAGGGGTTCATGATTTGAAAAATTAATCTACACTACCTGTGGATGCTTCCATATAAATGTGATCAAACATGACCTGCTGTTCTTGAGAAGAAGATATTCAAAGATCTTTGCCATATATTTCTATTTAAAACCATGTTCGCCCCTTGCGGCCTCGCCCTACCCCCAGGGGTCATGATTTCAACTAACTTCAATCTACAATCTACACTACCGGAGGTTGTTCCCACATAAGTTTCAACTTTCCAGGCACAGTGGTTATTGAAAAGAAGATTTGTAAAAAATGCCACAACATTTTCACTATTTCTAAATTATCTCCCCTTGAATTAGGGTATGGCCTTTCATTTTAACAAACTTGAAAATCACCTTTACCCAAGGATACTTTGCGGCAAGTTTGGTCAAAATTGGCCCAATGGTTTTTTAGAAGAAGTCGAAAATGTGAAAAATTTACAGACAGACAGACTACAGACAAATATGATGAGAAAAGCTCGCTTGAGCTTTCAGCTCAGGTGAGCTTAAAACTGTTTACCTAAAAGAAATGCTTTTCTGGACAAATGTGTATTTATATAAAATAATACGACTTTTTGTTCTGGGCATGCTTAAATCGGATTTTAATGTATTACACATCCATTCAGTCAATCTCATGATTTAGAGAGAAAGCGGATATATATTACCTGTACAGCTTAGGCCTTTTCTATTGTACTGATCGCTACAATAACAGGTTGAGCCTGGGGTTCCACAAAAAGCAATGTCTGCATTGCAGACATGTGAACCCTGAATACAGTCACAAGTGTCACCATAGTAACCGGGTTTACAGTTGCATTCTCCTGTGGTTTTGTTGCAGCTTGTGGACTGTTGTTGATTGCACTTGCACCGTTTACAAGTCGGGCCATACAGAAAATCTGGACAATCTGAAATTGTATACAATTAAGAGAAATAAGACAAACATCTTTTCTGACATCATCGAGGAGTATAGATATATTTTCGTTTAGATGAAAGGTTAACCAGGTACTCACTGTTCTTTAATTATAGGAAAATGACTTTACAGTCTATGATTTCAGCGACAAAGAATACTTACAAATTCTAAATTTTCTAGAGGATATTTAAAGTAATCTGCTTGCTTACTCGAATCCCCCATACCCACTTTTTCATGACAACTTTACGTAATATCAACTATAAGGGTTAAGACTAGTGTAAGCCAACTTTTATTCGAGTGCGAGAAATATTCGCGAGTTCCGCAACCTACTTTTATTCGCGAATAATAATAGCCATGAACGAATAATTTTTATAAGTAATTGTAGATAATGTTTCCTCGGTCGCAAAAAATAGTTGTCGCGGATTGATTTCAAACTGACGAATCATGAATCAAAGATGACGCCAATAATAGTTGGTTAACAGTATTATTTCAAGATCAAGGTGTGAAAATGAGATAATGAAGAGCTTACAACTTCATAGTTAATTTCTAACTTCCAACGTTTGCTTTGTTAGCTAGAGAACTGTTTTCTACATCTCTGTTGAACACGTACACGTACGCCGTCGACTTCGCTTCATATACTAAAAACAATTTTCACAGTACCATTAATTGATCAAGAATCCTCGAAACAGAATTATCTTTGGCAGAGCATAATGCTATCTTCTAATATTCCTTACACAAATCTTTGTGGTTTGTCAGATATTTATCCGGCAATGATTCGCCATTTCATTTTTACAAAACGTGCCTCAGCCATATTGTCGTCCATCGCTTTAATGATGTTAAGGCCGGTATACACGATGAGATTTGTAGTATAATACAAGTATTATAATACTTTTTTATTATAATACTTTCTTGTACACACGCTAATACATATCCTATAAGATTGTAAATAAACTATTATTCCCACGTGTTTTCTCCTGCCATATTTCTCTCTCTGACAAAATAATAAAAATGATAATAATAAGCTCTGCTTCTAGCATCTTTTTTGTGGTAGCTACAGCTTGATATATTCCACAAGTCCT
>NW_026931977.1:0-4936 GCF_032062105.1 Saccostrea cuccullata
ACAGAAATTTGATTTTTCTCTGATGCGATTCCCGTGAAAATGACTGTGAAAATGACGTTTCCTGAATTGACTGTGCACCACACTTTTGTTAAGTTATGTGTAATGCTGAGATATCGCCAACATAACCCAAAATATGTATAATGAAACATGTAGTTAACTAGGGCATTCGTGATATCCGTCCACAAAAAGCAAATTGAAATTTTAGACCATTAGACCTCTGTAAAAAGGGTATACGGGAGGACGGGAAGACGATTATCTAAAAAAACTTTATCAGGACAGTAAATAACGTTATTGAGATTCACCAATATCACACTACATCATATAAATACCTGCAGTTTTTGGTTTTAAAAGACAAAAAAGAATATTCTTTACTTGTGTAATAGTTTTTTAAACTTGACAAGAAATGGTGTTTGGATGTTAGTAGATAAGGTAACTCAAACTCTACAGATACTCTTTGGAAAATGTTGAAAAAATAAAACTCAATCACATATTTTTCATAACGCGTGTGACGTCGAAGATTTTGCTGCTCCGTGACTTAATGATATGTCCTAAAAATAACCCGAAATTGGTACCAATTTACAACATTTTGATATGAAATTTTGAAGACCATATAAGTAAAGAATCTTTAATATTATGTGTGACATTTTGCCTGATAATGTCGTCAAATTTTTTTTGTGTGCAACAAGTCATCGTAATTTTTGAACGGCCCTCGAAAAGTAAATTAAGGGCTGTAATTCAAAACATTGGACAACACCCAACAACAGCATGCCCCAAATAAAAAATCATCAACACATTTTCACAACATTCAACATATTTTTTATAAGCTACACACAGAATAATGTAGCTGGGAGTTCATGATCAGTTTGAATGTGATGCGAGGTGTAAATGTAAAATGATATGGGGAGTTTTGTGTTATGAATTCAAAAAAAAAATGTTTATAATTGTAGGTAAGTAATGGTCAACAGTTGTGGGTTTTTTTGTTTTTATTTTTTTTTTTTGTTTTTGTTTTTTTTTTTTTTTTTTTTTTTTGTTAACATTAAATGTGTATGTTAAGTGTAACTGTGTAAATAAAGGGGTGTAATTCAAATACAAGGGCAATGGGCAGCCAACAACGAGCATGCCCCAAATCAAACATCAACCAATACATATATTCATAACATTCAACATTATAAGCTACACATACAACAATGTAGCTGGGAGTTCATGATCAGTTTGAATGTGAAAAGTGTAAAATGTGAAAAGTTGTTTTATAAAAAAGGCAATGGGCTTTATTTTCCGGGATTCAAATGTATTTAAAATTGATTTTAGTGTAACGGCTATTATGAATGAATTGAAACTTATATAAAATTTGTGCACGTGCAACCCATAATGCATGCATGCAGGTATAAACTTTCATCAATATTTTTAAAATTAGCATTATTCTAAAAAAAAAAAAGGTATCAGCTAGCTACATTTTTATTGTATGAGTTGTAATTGTTGATTTTTTTAAACCCTTTAGTCTAACTGTCTTTATAGCACAACAGAGTTGCAATAAAAGTATACATGTACAACTTGTCAGACACTATCAGTAAAATTATAGAAATACTAATAGAAAGGTTAAAAGGATATTAAACAGATATAAAACTGTTTACACTAAGTTTGACAAAACCTTACACCTGGTATTATCATCAACATCTACCTGTTAGGCTGTATGTTTTTAGAAATATTTTCATGAGCACGACATTTCTGCTGCAAGCAGTACAAGTTTATCAGGCTAGAATATGATAAACCACCCAAAATTTTAAAAAAGACAAAAATTGTATTAATGTACCTTATTTTTATTTGAAATTTTTTTTGAGAGCAGTGTTTAAAACTGATTGTTAGTTAAAGTTTGCCCTGCCAAAAAGTAGAAGCCCGCAAAAATATATGTCTTTGAAGTTTGACTTAGCAAAAATGTAATAGGGCTGACTCCACTTGCTTGTTACACACTGCAACCAGTAACAAATTATTTGAGTTTTTTTTTCTTTTTTTTTTTTTTTGAAACTTAATTTTAATTTTTGGGAAACTCGTCCAGTCGAGCATCGATCAATGCGTGTATATTTCTTGTCTGTGACAATTTTGTGCATTTGTGCATCTAGGACTGTCGGGTGCACGGTTATTTGATATTCAAACATTGCTAAGAGCCATGTCAGGTGTCAAATATGGTAATTAAACTGATAATAATGTTACCCACTTGTATTTTAAAACATTAACAAAAAGTGAATTTAAATTTCCACAGTCAGACTGCTTTGCTGGGGTTTAAAATATTTAACAATTTTCCCAATAATAATAAATAACTTGCATCGGTGCATTAATTATATTTTATTTTTGAATTTTACCATCAATAATCTGATAAGAAAACCCTGAATAGTAGTTCATTGACGAGCAGAATAGAGAGGATTTTAGCAATGAAGTTTCAATTCTGACATTGACTTAACGGACAGAAAAATCCTTTTTGTTGTTCTTGATCCCACGTACCTTTCATAAAATCGATTCACTGGTAATAAAACATTTTGTCAATTAGTGGATAAAAGTCAATTGGACATAAAAAAATTGGTAGGCTTTCTAAAATGGAAGTTGATTGTGCAAACTAATTTACAAAACCCAATTCGAAAAAAACAATCTCTTTTGGGTGCTCAGAAAATGCTCCATTGCGGAGTAGAATAATCGTTTAAAAATATTAGTTATTACATTAATCTAATAAGTGCTATTGATTATAGCTATCGACATGTAATTGTTTAAATTATCCCCCCTGCCCCGATCTTAATAATTAAATCCATTGTTGGGAAAACTTAATTAAGCCTTTGCAACGATGCCCCTCTTTTATCATGAATCTATAAATACATTATGTCAATAAACCATTTTCTGCTTAAATCTATTTATTAAGACCACATATTCCTTTTTTACAAGCTTTAACTGATGACCACCGTCCATGCTACCCCCCCCCCCTTTCCCCCGCAGCTGTAAAAGAAATCCATTAACAAAAGGGACTATAAACAAACTATCTCTAATCATAGCACCAAAGCTGAAAATATCACTTTCAAAAATGCTTTCTCTAAATCAAAAATAATTTCAATGACTGTTTCAAAATTTGCAATACACAATAACAAGCTGGAAAATTAAAACCCACCCAAGATTATGCTGGAAAATTAAAAAGGAAGCTGCAACCGAAGCGAACTCAGGTGTTTTTATTAAAAGAGGCAATAATCAACTAAAATGTTAGACAAGAACGATAATCACTAAGAATAAGTACTGAGATTAAGGTAAGGCAGTTATGCACTTCGATTAATTCCTTCGATAAAAACAGCTAATTCATGTTCCCCAAACGCTCCCCAACTCCCTTTTGGTGCCAAATTCCCTATAAGCTTCATAAGATCAAAATCTATGCATTTGAGACTTTAACAACGTTTACCCAGAAGTGTACCAAGTTCATTCAAATTTTAGCATTTCACGCGTGCGCATGTGAATGAATTATGTAATGTAAATCATCTTGTCCACACAATCTATATATTTTAATATACTAGATATTATAGTATTTAATCCAAATGTTTTTAAACAATACGCTATTCAAGTGTATTTTTGATTTTACACATTTCACGTGCACGCACGTGCATACTGGCGGTGCCCTCCTTCTTGTAGAAGTCCATTACATCTATCATTGTTCTAAATCCCATCCTGTTTGGTTGAAAACCAAGGGAGTTATTATAAAGTTTCAGCCAATCAGATTGCACGGGACGTACATACTTGAGTATGCGTGTGCACGGTGACCATACCTTCTTGTAGAAGTCCTATATATCTATCTATGTTGAAATCCCATCCCGTTTTTGAAAACCAAGGGAGTTATAGCTATTTGAAGTTTAAGCCAATCAGATTGCAGAGCACGTGCATGCGCGTGATTTCATGAAAAATTTTATATATCATATTGTAGTACATCCTAATGCATGTCTATATTATAAATTTCAAACTTTCATCATAAAACAAAAAAGATATTAAGATTTCTGTTTCAGCCAATCAGAGCAAAGCGCACGTTTATGCGCGTGAGTTCATGCAAATTTGCCCATGTCATCTTATCTACACAACTTATATATCTTTATATAATGAGTTTCAAAACATTTTATCAAAAAATATAAAAGTTACAACCATATTAAATATATCAGTCATTTTACTCGATGCACCCCCCACGTGCATGCCAATGCCCACAAAATGACCTTCGTTCGGCACATCTACACAACATGCCTACTAACCCTAAACAGGTTTTAACTTAGTTTGGTGAACAGTTTCTGAAACATTGAAAAAAATACCCGGAGAAGAAATAAGAAGAAAAAAGAATAATAACTAGTGCTAATTGTAACGGGAACCGTTACAGATGTTCCCCAAACGCTCCCCAACTCCCTTTTGGTGCCATATTCACTGTAAACTTCATGTGTGTGTGTACGTGCATGATGACCATACCTTCTTATAGGAGTCCCTTATATCTATCTATGTTCTAAATCCCATCCTGTTTGATAAAACCAAGGGAGTTATAGCCATTTAAAGTTTCAGCCAATCAGATTGCAGCACACGTGCAATCGCGTGATTTCATGAAAATTTTTTAATGCCATATTGTAGGATATCCTAATGCATGACTATGTTTTAAATTTCAAACCATTTCGTCAAAAAACAAAGGAGATATAGACATTTAAAGTTTCAGCCAATCAGATTGCAGCACATGTGCAATCGCGTGATTTCATGATTTTTTTTTTGCCATATTGTAGGATATCCTAAAAAACATGACTATGCTTTAAATTTCAAACCATTTCTTCAAAATACAAAGGAGATATAGCCATTTCAAGTTTCAGCCAATCAGATTGCAGCGCACGTGCATGCACGGTTTTCATGATAATTTCTATATATCATGTTGTGGTACCTAATGCATGGC
>NW_026931978.1:0-49712 GCF_032062105.1 Saccostrea cuccullata
ATGGACACCTACAAGAAGGTATGGTCATCATGCACGTGCGTGCACGTACAAATGAGTAAAATAGTGTAGACAAGATGATATCGTCATTACGCTCATGCAATCACATGCGCACGCCTACATTGCTTGGTATACTTTTGGTAAACCGTTGTTTACATCTTAAATGCATAGATTTTGCCTTCTTTAATGAAACTTACAGGGAATATGGCACGAGAAGGGAGTTGGGGAGCGTTTGGGGAACATCTGTAACGGTTCCCGTTACAATTAGCACTAGTTATTATTCTTTTTTCTTCTTATTTCTTCTCCGGTACTTTTTTTGTCCGGAAGTGTTCTCAGAAACTGTTCACCAAACTAAGTTAAAACCTTTTTAGGGTTAGTAGGCATGTTGTGTAGATGTGCCGAACGAAGGTCATTTTGCGCGCATTCGAATGCACGTGCGGGCGCGTGCAATGAGTTAAATGACTAATATATTTAATATGGTTGTAACTTTTATATTTTTTGATAAAATGTTTTGAAACTCATTATATAAAGATATATAAGATGTGTAGATAAGATGACATGGTCAAATTTGCATGAACTCACGCGCATGCACGTGCGCTTTGCTCTGATTGGCTGAAACAGAAATCTCAATATCTTTTTTGTTTTATGATGAAATGCTTTGATACTTATAACATAGACATGCATTAGGATGTACTACAATATAATATATAAAATTTTTCATGAAATCACGCGCATGCGCGTGCGCTGCAATCTGATTGGCTGAAACTTTAAATGAGTATAACTCCCTTGGTTTTCAACCAAACAGGATGGGATTTACAACATAGATAGACATAAAGGACTCCTACAAGACGGTATAGTCACCATTCACATGCATGCACGTGCGTGCACGTGCGCTTTGCTCTGATTGGCTGAAACAAAAATCTCAATATCTTTTCTGTTTTTTTACAAAATGCTTCGAAATTTAAAACATAAGCATACTTTAAGATGTCCTACAATATGATATATAATAATTGGCATGAAAATACGCGCATGCACGTGCGCTGCAATCTGATTGGCTTAAACTTTAAATGGCTACAATTCCCTTGTTTTTGAACCAAACAGGATGGGATTAAGAACATAGACATACATAATGGACTCCTACAAGAAGGTATGGTCATCATGCACGTGCGTGCACGTGCAAATGAGTAAAATAGTGTAGACAAGATGATATCGTCATAACGCTCATGCAATCACATGCGCACGCCTGCATTGCTTAAATTTGAAATACTTGGTATACTTTTGGGAAAACGTTGTTTACGTCTTAAATGCATAGATTTTGCCTTCTTTAATGAAACTTACAGGGAATATGGCACGAGAAGGGAGTTGGGGAGCGTTTGGGGAACATCTGTAACGGTTCCCGTTACAATTAGCACTAGTTTTGTGTGCACTGGAAATTACTTCTAATAGTGAGGCAAATTTATAGTAATTATTATTTTTCATGTGCATCGGAAATACATTTTAAGATAGTTTTATCTCTTTTGTTCATTGTTTTTGGTTGTTTTATGCACCTCTGTTGGACATATAAGTATCCAACCGATAGGTAGTTGGATATTTGAATATCCAACTGATGGCCAGTTGGATCTTTAAATAGCCAACTAGTGCTGGTTGAATCGGTAAAATATACGTAGACTTATAACAATGGGTGACGTCATAGAAGTTTTTTATTCTGTAAGCAGACACTTTGCCAACTCTGATACTTTGAATTATTATTATCTCGTAAATAGCATTTCTCAGAAAACGTCTATCAAGCTGAAGATGTCATGAAATCAGATATCTTAAAAATAGAACTATTTCTGGTATATTCACATATCATTTCATAAGTTTACATCACCGTTTACACTTTCAGATCTTAACTAAAATTCCAAAGTAAGGTTTCATAGTAAATCAAAGTATCAAAGTTTTTATTATAATTAACTATAGTAAACTATTTTTATACAGTTAACTTTAGTAAATGTTTTGTTAGTAGAGATATCCCTTAATCTTCGATTATGGGGAAACAATAGGAAATGAATGACATGTATTTTTTTAACTGCACAGGATCCTGTCTGGTAGTGAATGATGATGGAGTTGTTGATATAGTCAGTTGTCGCAGCTTCAGATATGGCTGTACCACAAAATTCTTCAAAAGTTCTGAGCTTTTTCATTGTGAGTGTTTTCCTAATATTTTCAATTGAGTATTCTCGAGATATATTCTAGAACAATTCTGCCAATTATTTTTTCCCTTTAATATGAGGAGCCTCTCAGTGCAAAATATTTTTTGGACATTGAGAAAAAACATTCCATAAAGCTTCTTTAATTGATTTTCACTATATGGTACATGGCATTTATACCCAGGCAAATAATCAAACAACACATTTAAGTGATGAGAAACCACTGTTGTTTACTTCCATGGGAAAGCACGTGTAAATAACAAGTATAATTAATTTATATTGGTCTTTTAAATACTTAAATTGATTACAAATTGTGTAATATACTGTAAACTATTTTTTAAAATTGAAATCTTAGGGTAGATCACTGTAACTTCTAAAGATGCCATAGAAATAGAACTCTTTAGTGTGTAGTGTAGAGAGAGCTCTTAAATTAAATTAAATCAAATTATTGTCGAAATTAATAGTTAAAAACATGCAGAATATGTTTAAGTTTACTTAATTATATTTTGAATAGATCCAGCATGCCATCAAATAAACAAAGAAGGTCGGTGTTTTTACGCAGATCCGAATTGTGAAAAGATGTAAGGAGGGGAAGTTGGGAAAGAGAAAGTTGTTTAAACATAATCAAAATTTATGTTGTTAAGATTTTGTTGCAATTATAATTATGAATAGAGAATAATTTGAATGTTTGCAGTTTATAAATAAGCAAACATCACTATTTGTGTAACATTTTACTGACTTTTTTTCTGTTGAAGCAGAGATCATGAGATTGCAACAAGTAACACCACGTTTGGCAACTTCAATACAACAATTAACGACGTTGCTTCCACCCTGGGTTATTCAAATGTAACTGAAGAAAGAGAGAATGACCACATTCCTGCTGGGGAAATTGCATTCATTACTATAGCATTAGGGGTTATGATACTGACTTTTCTTTTCCTTTTATATTGGTATAGACGTTCAAGGATGAAGAAAAAAATGGAGAAAAAATCTGAAAAACACGAAGATGTCACGGAGAGTATGTTCTGAACTCATCATCAGTGCATAGATTTTTTTAACGAACAACACAATATTGAAGTCAAATATATAAAAATCAAGTTCCTGTCCTTTAAAAAGGACTGCAAAACATGGACAATATGCATGGTTTCTAATTTAGTTAGAGAAAAAAATATAGGTTTAGTAAATATTCATCTAGGTTCGTTCACATTTCTACAGTGTTCTGTCTACTTTGACTGATAGTACTTTCATAGCAAAATTGCTCAATTTTATCTCCGGTTAACCTATAGTTTTGTCATTTTAAAAAATTAGACTATTTTGATACATGTAGCCCCAAACATTTGGGACTTGACATATGCTCTGGATTTATACGGAGAAAATCTATCATTAGAAAAAAGTTCTATCTCTTAAAAGCTAGAACTAGTCGTTAAATGAAGTTTTTAATTCATGTTAAGTTATCTATATGTTGCAAGTTCTTCCTGCTTTTCAAAATGCATGTGCCATAGAATCCATGTAAAGTTTGTTTATAAAAGTATAATAAAGAATTTTGGATCCGCCAATGAATCTATAAATACGATACGTAGATTTAAAAACGATATTTGTCAATCAATTGCATATTCTAATTCGAATAGGGCGAATTATTAAAATACGGGCAAGTTGTCTTAAGGCGAACTCTTTAGCATTCTTGTGCATGTGTAGCCAGATGTGTGCCCATGGCATCCGGTTTAACCTCGCTTATATACTTTTTTGTGTGGACTGCAGGATCCACGCAATAAAACGTTTAAAGTTTTAAATCATACTTTATAGGCTAATTCTTCAGACTTACATATAAACAATAAACTTCATTTCCTTGTTAGTGCGGGAATAAAATTCTAATCAAGGCAGTTATCACAGAAGAAAATATGTAATCCGCTTATGCATTGCATGCTACAAGAAGCAAGACACACACATATTTTATAGATCCTTTTTACTTAGGAATTTATTATCGATTATCAGGTGATAGCAGTAGCTTTTGATATAAAGTTCATTGCAGACCAATACGTTTGTTCTTTTACAATTCAGATGAAGAAACACCCTTCGTATCTTTAGACTGCGAAGAATCATCAAGTAAAGCTATATGCAAAAATGAAGGTTTGTTTTAATTTTGTTTGGTTTATTTCTATCTGATTTGTCCATCAATATTCTTTGTTTATCGTGCTTCGTCGTCTATTATAAATATGAACAATTTATTGTAAGGGTTGCAGTGGTTATGCATTGATGTTTTAATTACAAATCTAACAGAAAAAAATATTCTATTTCTCTATTATGAATAAAATATTTCAGTAATTGGATTGAAAGAAAATGGGAAAATTCTTTGTGGAGACATGGCGTATTTTGAAGCCAAGACAGGGAACGGTGTAGACACCGGTAATTGGCCAGTTTCTTTGATGAGACAAATAGGAGACACAACAGATCTCACTGACTTAAGTATAGAGAAGTACCATGAAAGGACTAGTAGAAGACCTGTGATACAAAATGTTGAAAAAGATGACCAGGGTGAATATCAAGCCTTGATATCAAGAGAAAAGGATGGAAGGAATATCAAAATACAAAGTAACATATTCTTCTTAACAAGCTTTCAAAGTTAATGGTATTTTTCTTTACATCTTCGTTTCATACCCCCCACCCCCAAACAAAAATCAAGAATGGTTTGGCAGAGGGAGGATGAACCAATAGAGCATGAGCAATTCATACAAAAGAAAATGCTTTCAAATTAGCACTGTATAATTTTATTTAATGAACTCAAGCAGATCAACACTCTCCTTCTAGGCACCTGATTCCAACTCTGGAATGTCGAGGGGTCCGTACAGTTTATGCCCTGCCAACAGACTTGTATTGTTTTAAGATTTCTAAAATTGATCAATGTTTTTATCATAGAGCCGATCTCTTCCACTGACAAAAGAAAAATTTAGAATTAATCATACGTATTCCAAAATATGCATATACCAACTTCCCAATCGGTTTATTGAGTAAGCTCGAAAGACGGTTTAAGTTTCCCGCATGGTCGAAAAATATATTTGAAGCTGGTGAATTATGTTGGAGTTATGTTGTTGTATCTGCAGATATACTTAAGAATAGCATTGATTGGTGTTTTTTAATGCTAAAAACATTATTTTGCAGATCCCCCAAATCTAGAGATTATCAACGTATCCTCAGAAATAGATTGCGTCAAAATTCTGTATAGTAGCCGTGTTGAAAATATATTTCCCGAATCAGACAAAATTGAGTGGACCAAGGATGGAGAACCTTTGACGACGAATACAAAGAAGTACAAAGGTGGTGGAATTACAGATGATTATCTGAAAATCTTATCTCCATCAGAGAACGACAGCGGTGAATACACATGTAGAGTATTCAATGATGCTGGATCAAACGTAAAGCGCATAGTTCTAGGTATTGTAATTATACACTAACCATGGTTGTTAATCATGTTTATATATTATTTAGCTAAAGGTAAATGTTAATAAATTATGCTAAATTGTGCTTTTTAGAAAAAGGACTGCATCAACGACTTTTTTCAGTTTTTTTTTTTCTTTTATGTCTCAGACTTTTTTATGAAAAGAAGAAAATTTCCTTTATACATGAATTTTCCTTAAAATCGTTCTAGCTGCCCCATCTGTAGAAATTGGCAAAGATCTGAAGGTTCCTTTAGGTGGTCAAATTAAGATTGAACCTGTCATTAAATCGTGTCCATCACAAGAGAAAGTATCTTGGCAAAAAAGCAAAAGTCAGGATCCTGATAATTTTATGAACATAGACATCAATGATTCCCGATATTTCGAAAGCAGTGTGGACCCAGAAAATCCCGTTCTCGTAATAAAGAAGACATCCTATTCGGACATTTTGTATTACAGACTAGAGGTCACAAATAGAATTGGAAAATCTACAAGCAATGCTGTTCGGCTAAAATTAGTTATTGGTGAGTTTAAATATAACCAAACACTGAGAAATGTATAGAAAGAATCACATTAAACATTATGATATAAACTAATTTTGGCATGTTTAGTTATTTACTAATCTCAGGCACAATTTCAAACTGTAAAGATTAAAAGGATCTACTTATTAATATAGAGGATTATTCCTCGAAGAAGGATATGGAGATAACAGTATTCAATCTTAAAGTCCGTAAAACAATACAAAACAAGAGCAGAGCAAACACGGACCCCCGAAACATCAGAGGTGAAATCAGGTGCCATGAGGAGTAAGCATCCCTTGCTGACCGGTCACACCCGCCGTGTGCTCCTTGTCATGATCAGAAAATAACGACAAATCTGTCGTCAATTCAGTGTATAAATAATGGACTAACAAATTGGTATGAAAAACGTCAGTCAGCTTTTGACTCAATGATAAATTGTATTTGCTGACAAGATCATTGTATCGACCATAGAAGTGACGAAATGATTATTTTAAACGAGACGGCCTATATTCCTGTTTCATCAACTTGCTTGTCAATAATTTACCTCGTTTAAGAAATTGTTCATATATAGAGTATGCTCTTGCGTATCGAATCAACTGAGATATATACACTCTGTATGAATGTGATGAAAGTATATTGCTGATTAAGAAAGGGAAGTTGACGATAGAAAAGTTAAAGTCATCACGTTTATCATATAGCTTGGTTGTTAGATTACCATTAGAGTCTTTGTCAAGTAAAATATACAAGTATGAAACAGATGTGTCAGACTCTATGGTATCTTTTATCTCAAGCTCACCAGGATATATCGTATCGACGTAGGCATGGAAATTACCATTGTTTATTGACAATACGTCGACGATATATCTAAATGTTGAGTTGAGGGCCACACTATGTGTTTTCTTCTTTTCACGCATAAGATTTTGTACAAATTCTGCTTCATATGAATATAAAAATAGGTCTGCTAATAACAGAGCGCAATTGGAGTTTCAATAGATTGTTGGAATATCTGGTGTCCAAAAACCACATAGATATTGTCAATCAGAAACTCAAGCATCTCTTTGATGTCAACTTCAGAGTACTAGTGTGTGCAATCAGAATGTATGTTAACAAAATAATTTTGCAAATGACCAATAACCAGGTAAGTAAATTTACGAGTTCCATTTTTATTGAAAAAGCAGCTGTCAATGATATCAAAAAGCCTGGATTTTAATTTATCGTGGGGAATGGTTGTATATAAAGTTGAAAAGTCGTAAGTTTTTAAGCTGTTGATTTTTGGTAAAATCTTGTGATTTCAGATTGTTCAAAAGTTCTTTGGAATTTTTGAGTGTCCACATCTGATTCACACCACTTTTTGAATATATCGTTGCACTGTACTCCAAAATAGTCTATATAAACTAATAGTGGGTTAAATATGAATTACGAGTACTTTGTGAGTTCCAAGACATTTTGTGAGAATTTTCAATTACTTATCTGTTGATTTTCAGAACCTATGGATCGAACTATTTTTGAAAATTAATATTTATCCTTTTCTTTACAGATCCTTCCTCTGTATTTACAAATCTTGAAACCAATATTGCAAATCAATGCGTTACAATTGTTTGCAAATTTTCTCTCTCCAATAATTCTCCAGAAGTCACGAATATTATTTGGACGAAAGACAAAGAATGCATCGACATTTTAGGTAGTCAAGGAAAATATGCTGGAGGAAGCATTGTTGATCCTTCGTTAGTAATACACAGAGTAAATTCAAACGACGTTGGAGAATACCAGTGTTACGTTTTAAATGCAGTTGGATCTATGGCTAGTAATCCGATCCATTTAGGTAAATAAAATGCGTTTGCATGGTACTGAATGTTGTATTTCATGGGCACAAATTCTTATGAATTTTAAGGAAAATATTAAAAGACTTAAAAATTAATCAATTTCGTATATCCTTGGGTCATTTAAATCACTCTGACGAAGTAGTAAATTGCTTTTTCTGTTTTTGTTTGACTAGAAATTCATGGATATATTTAAAAATATAAATATGTAAAATAAATATATAATTAGCTAAATATAATTCTAGTATTCTCTTAAAAATACAGCTTGATATAATCCAATATAAATTTATTGACTGGGTTTGAGGACATAGTATCATGCGTTTTGTTGGGCATAAGAATCACACTGTTTGCCTGGGGCCGTTAATAAGACTGAAGGCAAACAGTGCAGTTCGAAGGGTCAACAAAACGCATTTAGCCCGAGAACAGTCAATAATTTTTTTTACACCTTTTATTATTTTTTAACATACATGTATCAGGTGTCAGGTCATTTCTCTCTAAAAATTTTTCTCTCCCAGGTTATTTCTCTCTCCCACCATTTCACGGTAGGTCATTTCACGGTAGGTCATTTCTCTCTCCTACCTAGGTCATTTCACCCCATTTTTTATCTAGTCTTATATAATTATTTACAACTCCATTTTTTGTCTTATTAACTCGTATCTGGTCAATCAAATTAATTTTATTAATTTATGACTTATAAAAACTATACAAGAGGAAGTCTGCCGGTATCTTATTTACAGGAAAATAATTTTATTATTTAAAAAAAAAAAAATAGATACCGTTGCCCAGCCCTTGCCACGTGGAGGCCTCCTCATTAAGGACCATAATTTTGAAAGAAAAATTTAAAGCCAAATTTAATAAATTTAATAAAATGAATTTTTTTTACCTAATCTAATATAATTATATACAACTCTATTTTTTGTTATTTACTCGTATCTGGTCAATCAGTTTAATTTTATTAATTTATGACTTATAAAAACTATACAAGAGGAAGTCTGCCGGTATCTTATTTACAGGAAAATATAATTTTACTATGTTGTAAAAAAAAAATAAATAAATTGATACCGTTGCCCAGCCCTTGCCACGTGGAGGCCTCCTCATTAAGGGCCATAATTTTGAAAGAAAAATTTAAAGCCAAATTTAATAAATTTAATAAAATTATAAATTTATGCCTTAGCTAATAATGAAATTTTGTCTACGAAAAGAATATTAAGAAAATGAAGAAAGTCGAAACTAAAGAAAATTATTTTTTTTTAATAAAAATTTACTTTTACCGATTGTTTTCATAATGTTCAGCGTGACAACTATGAAGAATAAAAAATTAAAATGGATTTAGATTACATTCTGTCACTCTAGATCTTACGACAAAAAGGGAGAAAATGAACATAAAGTAAAACATCTTTTTGTAGAAAAAGGGTACCTGTATATCTCTAAACCATGTATGTAAATATTTACGAAGTTTTACGTTTTTGTACAAATTTTATTTAAACCCAAAAATGTTTTTATGAACGCGAAGAAAACAAAAATCTAAGGGAAAAATGCTATCAATGAAAAAAAAACAACCTGAAATGTAATATTTACATATATACAAAAGAATACGGCATGTACAAATATCCCAAGAATAAACGCGAATTTAACACCGAAAAAAAATCAGACTATCGAAAACTTACTCCGTGTGGCCATAAACACCTCCACAAATTCGCAAGAAATGGCTTGTAGTGATCATCTCATCGTCATAGTCCGACCAAGCTTGCCGAATTTTCTTCTCCACCCTTGTGCTGGTTATTCTGGCATCACGAGACAGGTCCTGTGCGGAAACCTGGACGTGCATAATTTCAGCCTCCTTCTGCAGCAGAGGAATCAAGCGGTAGAACCCAAGGTTTCCATTCCCAGCTTTGCCATTGAGACGATTGTGCCATCCTAGGTAATTTTTAAAGAATAAGCAAGTCAATAATATTATAGGGGGGAGGAGGTTACCGATAAATATTGAAGGCACATATAAGAAAAAGAATTACCTTCGGTATCGTTGTTAGTACGAATCTCCTGTTTGTAGATGGACCAGGCTGGAATAGGGAATACAGCGTTGTTAATCCACTGTCTTTCCATGTAGTCTGTGAGGGACTTTAGAGAGGAAGATTCCTGAACCTTTTCTTGCATTGCCCGGAATGTGGGGTTGATGTCATTTGTTTGGATTCCTGAAGCTCTTCTAGATCCACTCTCCTATTTTCATTCTTGCAGTCGTTACACTGCCAAGCTAATCCCTCCTCTCCACCCAGAATAGTCCAATACTCTTGCAGGGATACGTCTACAAAATTTGTTAAAGTAAAAATGTAGCCCAAAATTGCCTTTTTTCATTTATTTATACTGAATGTCAACTAGATTTTTTTTAATCTTACTTGTGCTGCACAAACGATGCTGCCATCTCTCGCAAATTTCACAACAAAGAGCGTGCTGTCTAGGTCGAACCTGTAATTAGCGATTAATAATTTAATTGGCTGCAAGATTTTAAAAATTTATTTCACCGTAAAATGATCCTTGTTTGGTATGTATATTATCCCTGTAAGAAAAATTATTTGAGTACTTAAGCCCCCCCCCCCTTTTCTTTTATCCGTTATCTGTTGACATCAAATTCGGAGTTAAACCAGAGATGATTTTTGATACAAGTTCAGACTTACTAAAATCAAAGAGATCTATCTATTTGTTCTGTAAATTACACAATTTAAACAAATCACGTTTCATTGATATCAGAGATTTAAAACAATAAGCGATTTATTTCCGACTGGGATAAAATATCAGAAACAGTTTAAAGTCAATTTAACCTACAGAAACTTTAGCATATAAAATCGATGATAATTTTATTTGAACGTACATTTAGAACGTCTTAATCTATACTTAATCTCGTACTTTCATTTATTTTAGCTCCGATACGCCATATATAAATACATGTAGCTTTAATAAGGATTCGTTCAGGAGAAGTCTATCATTTCTTATACATGTATGCAAGAGAAATAATGTAGCAAAATGTTTGTAACAATCAGGAATTTTTAAATTAATATCAGCACCATTGTTTTATATGCATTTATTGGCCAGTTTATTTTCATTCGATTCTTCTTTTAATTCTTTTCTAAGGTACAATAAACTACGTACTTGCTCAAAAAAAAAACGTGCTCGTACAAAAAAGAAGGAATTTTTCAACTTACTTGTCTGTGACAGTCCAAACATTTTGGATTAGTCATCTTGACGAAAATTTGTGATTTCTAGAAGGTACTGCAGTGAATGTGATTTTTAGTGAAATAAAAAATGGCAAAATTTTTATTTATATAATCTGGCTGAACACATCTGTGTACAATACACAAAGTTGACATTTTCTGTCATTAAGTCCAAACGAGTAATATGATTGTGGTGTCAATCTGTGAAATTGACAACTTACGGATAAACATATGTACCCAGCATGTATATGTATAAACACCGTGTAAGGTACCATAAAACGGTCAGACAGCAATTACGAAATCTAACAATTATATATTTAATCCTGATAAAGGTCATAAACGAATGATGACAGGACACTAAACAAACTTAAGGACTTCTATTCAATTTAAATTTTAAAACTATAAAAATAAATAAATAAATAAATAAATAAATAAAATAAATAAAAATCGCATCGCTTTCAATCTTAGTTAATTTATATTCCATAGAAAGAAAGAAAGAAAGAAAGAAATAAAATAAAATAAATGAATTCGCTAATTAATAAATAATTAATTAATCAAAAATATGAATTTAGGAATGAATTAAAGAATACTTTAAACAAATAAAAAAAAGTAACTTACAGACAAATAAATGAATAAATCGATGAATTCATAAATGCATTACTTTAATTTACGGAAGAAAATCAATACCCATGCATGCTTTTCTTTGCGAGAAGTTGTTTGATTTTATTTTATAAAGGATAAATAACTTTTTTTACCATTCATTGCAATCTGTTTGGAACTCTTTCAAGATTGAGAATTCCATCTTGAAATTGTTAAATAAATGAAACGACATTAAGATTTGCCGTGGAATATATATCGGCAAATATTTACAACACCATGTTGAAATCGATCCATTAAATGTATTTAGTTAGGACCTAGTTAATAATGGTAAATTTGAAAGCAACATAAAAAAGGAATGTTTTTGTTGAATGACTGAAATAAATAAATAATTAATTCATAAATATATAATTAAATAAATGAATAAATTAAAAAATATAAATAAATAAATAAGTAAATAAGTAAAAAATAAATAAATAAATAAATAAAATAAAATAAATTAACCGTAAAGGACGCATGTTAAATGTTGAGTTCAATAATTATGATATCAATAGAACTTGTTATAATTACATTTATTCTATAAGTCATACAATTTTCATGTTGGAGTGAAATGACCTGGGTTGTGGAGAGAAATGACCTGGGTAATGGAGGGAAATGACCTAGGAGAGAAATGACCTAGGCGGAAATGACCTAGGCGGAGCAGGTACTGGGGAGAAATGACCCGGATTCCATGTATCATATGATGGCTTTATTGATGAAAATTAGAACCGAGGCTTAAGTAGGTCAATTCCGTCACTGTCGAACACCAGCGAATACAAATGCTAATCCCTACCATTATATGACGTGAGGTCCACTATTCCACTATACGGCGAAACATCTCTTAATGACCTTGCAGTAAAAAAAGGAAGTGTTAGGTTTTACTCATAAAGTTTTATATTGGAAAAATCTTTTTAAAATATAACAATTCAAATTTAAATTTTTAATGCAACTTTGGAATGTATATTTAATAAATTAGATTTCAAATAATGAACAGGTATTGTAAGAAGAAGAAAAAAGAATCTTAAAATTGGAAATATTTGCAAGGATAATAATTTACATTTTTGTTAAACAAACATTTCCTGTTAAAAATATTTCTACAAAAACAATGAAAAATGGTGCAATGGTGGCACAACTTCCTACAATCGATTGATACTTTTAAACAAAAATTAATCATATATTTTTTCAAACTGATACAATGAGCGATTTTAAAAGGTTCGGATAATATAGCTTTTAATATGATTAACTGTATTATTTGTTAGGTATGAATCAATGCATCAATGCAAAACGTGGGATAATTTGCACAAGAGGCCCAGAGGCCACATCACTCAAATGAGCGACTGGCTAGGTTAAAGCAAAAATCAGTTATAAACTTTTAATATAAAAGTGGGTTCAGAAGATGGTGGAGGTGCACATGTAGTTGAACAAACTTTAATCTTTACCTCCTCTATACCTCCTACAACTGATTTTAATTGATATGATACATAATGACTTTGCTGATTATAAGATGAATATTTTAACTGATATAACTTTTATATTCCCTTATATAACAATGATTGGCTTTCAAGGATCTTCGATCTCATGGATTTACATTGTTTTTAATGCTTTAATATTGATGATCACTAACTGAGGATGCTTCTACATAAGTTTCATCTTTTCTGGCCCAGTGGCTCTTGAGAAGAAGATTTTTCAAAGATGCCATTAATTTTGCAAACTCCCAATTATCTATCCCTGGAAGAGGGCATGATCATTTATTTGAGCAAACTTGATTCCCTTTAAACAAGGATATTTTGTGTTATATTTAATTAAAATTGGCCCAGTGGTTCTTGAAATAAAGATGAAAATTTGAAAAGTTTACGACGAAAACGACACACAATGGACAAGTTTTGATCGGGAAAGCTCACTTGAGCCTTCCCTCAGGTGAGCTTATACTAATAACGACTAAATTCCGTTTATCATAAATGAATCCACGTTTCATACTCTTGTTGTATCCGACAAACTAGACAGTAACTTTTTAGATAAAAATTTATATGAGAAATAAAATTGTAAACAAAAATGTCATGCTGTCTAATAGATATAAAATACACGATGGATTTAAATATTCCCCTTCCACTGACGCCTGACAAATAGATCGTCATACATGTTAGGCTTCTGATTTTTCACTTGGCAATATTAAAAATGAGGTTTAATCACCAAGATATCAACAAACCTAACTTTCAATTTTTTTTAAAACAATTTATTTCCCAGACCTAATCTATAAAAACATATCAACTAACATTACTAGAAAAAAAATAAGGCAACTGCCAGGGATGGGGCCCTGACTAAGCTCCTTCTAAACAATGATAATGTGCCCCTATGACATCACGCAGGATGTTATAAACTATATAGAAAAAAATTAAAGTACAATTATTTTCAAAAAATATATTTATACAGTATTCATAAGGTAGATATATTCAGTGTAGCTGTCAACCGAGGGAGCCACAAATACGTTTCACAGTCCATTTACTCCCCCCTTTTTGACAGCACTACGGGAAGACAGGTCCCTTCCCAGTAGTATTTATACAAGAATATATAATTTTCACATTAGTTTGAAAAGATTTTCGAAAATCCTTAGCTCAGTGTTACCATATAGAAAGCGTAATACAGAAGTGTAGAAACAAATTGATTTTTTTTACATGATTATATAAATTATATTCAGTTTCACTCAAAGACTCCAATCTACATAACATTTTATGTTTATAAATTCTATATGCCACATACGTAATAAGTAAATTAAGAGATCTAGTTTTATCATTTTTTTTTAATGGAAAAACCCAACAACAATATGTTTCCACTGAATTTTAAATGATAAAAAACTACTTATAGTATTCCATATATTAGACACATTATTACATTCAAAAATCAAATGTTTCTCATTTTCTATTTTGTTACAATGTATACACATAGGAGATAAAAATTTTTTCCACTTACTCACATAGGCATTGTTACATAATATATTATTCAATAGTTTGTAGCTAAATTCTGCTATGTGTTTATCTCTTATATCTAAAATGTTACATTCATAAATATTTTTCCAACTTGACTCCTCAAATATTCCAAAATCTTTAGATAATATGGCTTGAAAACTGGGTTTACAAACTTTTTTTCAATAAGATTTTTGTAGAAAACGTTACTTGATTTTCCTGATATGTTGAAGTTCCCTTAAGGGAAGTTGAAGTTAATTACATTTTGATTATTTATGTTGCTTGCATTTGAAAAATTGTGTGTTCTTCGAATATTCTTAGTAGCTGACAGAAGAATTCTGTACTCACATAGCCAATTAGATTTGTCAATTATATTGGAAAAATGTTCAAGTGGTCTGATGCAACCCTTGTCATCAAACAATTCATATATATATATATATATATATATATATATATATATATATATATATATATATATATATATATATATATATATATATATATATATATAAAATTCCAGATTTAATCCAATTGTCAAAGAAAATAGCTTTTCCTTTATAGACCAAATTACGATTATTCCAGATTGGCTGTTGCAAAATATCATCAGAAGATGTTTTATCAAAGTTTAATTCAGTTTTACATTCATTAAAACAACTTAGAACTTCTTTGTAAAATAAAGGAACGTGTATATTTTTTAAGCTATCCACACCTATTGATGAAAGCTTCAAAGAGTTCACAGAAAAAAAATATACAATCATAATTGTAAATATTTTTATTTATTACTAGTTATGGCACGCCAAATTCACAAAAATTAGCAAAACATAGTTTCACAGTCGATAAACTAGGTTTATCGGTTGTAAACTATAGATTACAGACTGTAAACTATAGTTAACAACGTTAATCTATATTTTACATCTGTAAACCATGGTTAACGCGAAAATCTATGTTTCACAACCGTAAACTATACTTAACATCAAAAACATAGATTATCTGATAAATACAGTTTCACGATTTGTAAACTATAGTTTACAAACCGTTAACTATAGTTAACGATCTGATAAATATAGTTTCAAGATTTGTGAAACTATGATTAACAACTCTTAGCTATAGTTTACGATTGTAAACTATAGTTTACAAACTTGAATCTATGTTTATCAACAAAATCTATTGTTAACGCTTTATTGAGACAGATAATCTTAGATTAGCATTCGTAAACTATAGTTAACGACCGTTAAATATAGTTTTACAGATGAAAACTATACTTAACGAATCGTCAACTATACTTAACGAATCGTTAACTATAGTTTACGGTTTGTAAACTATAGTTTACAGTCGATAAACCTAGTTTATCAATTGTGAAACTAGGTTTATCTCATTTTTGTGAATTTGGCGTGCCATAACTAGTATATCTAAAACCATAAAAGACAGCAATAACAAACTAAAAATTGAATAACCTATATTCTAGGCAATCCTATAGTTCAAAACGGCAATTACGAAAAGGATGAAGAAACTGACAAAATAACCTGTACTGTTGTGGTGGAATCTATTCCGGATGCCCTGACAGCAGAATGGAGAGTTCAACAAACCCCAGAAGAGGATTTTCAACCAATAGATGTTCACGATTCAACTTACAGAGGCTCAACTGTTTCCTTACCACAACCAGTTTTGATTGTTCATGAATACAGTAAAAAGCAGGGTCAACAATTTCAAATTAGCGTGTCAAATTTCATTGGGGAAACTAAAGAAGTCATAATTGGTACATCGTTTACATGAATTATATTTTGTATTTTTAAATTAAATTACTAAACATCACTTTTACTTTTACTTTTATTCATAAAAATGTGCAAATATATCCAATTTTTGAAGACCTACTTAAACAGTTTCAAAGAAGTGCGAATTTTAGTATTGTTCTCCCGCCTACCTCAAAGTCAATTTTCAAAAGTTAAGATATTCGAATGGTTTTATAATTTTTTTTATAGATATTTTTTAAAATATGGATTTTCCTAAAACGTTACTTATTTGGGAAAACAAAGAAGGATATGGAGATAACGAACAGTATTCAATATCAAAGTCCAAAAAGATACAAAATAGGAGTAGAGCAAACTCGGACCTCCCGAAACATAAGAGGTGGGATCAGGTGCCATGGAGGAGTGAGTATCCTTTGCTGACTGGTCACACCTGCCGTGTGCTCATTGTCATTATTGTGAAATAATGGAAAATCCGTCTTCAATTCAGGATATAAATAATGGACTAACAATAAGTATGAAAAGACTCAATGATGAATTGTATTTGTTGACAAGGTCATTGTATCGACCAAAGAACTTTCGACATGATGACTTTAAGCTAGACTGCTGATATGAGTAAAAAAAATGAGAACTCTAAAGTTTAGTAAATCTTGAGTTTTTCACTATAGAAGTCAACGGAAAACAGAAAACATTTTTAAAACATCAGTCCCCTGTGAAACAATAATTCCTTTTTACATGTACCTATAATATGGACTGTCATTTTACAAATTTATGCCAAAGCTTCTTGTGTTTAACAGGGGGAGGGGGGAATATTTCTGGACAACAAATCTTTTTTGTTATATCATTATTTGTACACGATGATTAAAATGTTTTGGGGATATTCTCTAACAATAAGTATTTACCCTTAACAACATTATTAAACCATATGAATATTTATTTTCTTATCTTTTTTTCTGAAGAGTAATTAAAAAATAACATTTTCAATGATAAAAGCACAGAATAAACATGATGTTAATTTACTTTTAGAATTATTTAAAATAATAAGTCATTTATCAAATTTTAAATAAATCAATTTGAGTACAAATAAAATAGAGTATATTTAACAACTTTTGTGATGTTTGTGTTGCTCATTATTTATATAAGATGGAAGATGATATGGCTAATTAAATTTATATTGCAGAAAAGAAAACCAGAAATGAGGAAAGTGCTCAAAAGGCGCATAGTAAGTAATAAAAAAAATATTAGATAGAAGAAACTAATGTGACATTTAACAACTTGTTATTCGAATCCTTTTTTAGATAAACAAATGGATTTTTATCGAAAAAGAGGTCTAAATATACCGTTTGCCAATCTAAGAGACGATCTTGAGAACTCGTTTCCACAAAGTGAGCTTGAAAGGTTCAAACACTTACTTATTGGTAAGATTTCTTTTACTTTTATAGCTATAACATAAAGTAGACTTTTTTATTATGATAAATCAAATAGTCTGGGGGATATTCTTTAACAATAAGTATTTACACTTAACAACATTATTAAACGATATGAATATTTGATTGTTTTTTTTCAATTTCAATGCATTCTAGACAACGGGAAATAGTTAAAATGGGGACATATTCAGTTCAAAATTAATTGTATAAGGATATTTTTGTTTCTTTTTTTCTCTATAACTTTTTTTCACATTCTAAGCTGTGAATGCGAGTTTGGGTTATCATTTCTAGAATAATTTCAACAGCTATTAAAATACCTTACAATGAAAAATTGCCGGATCCTGTAAAAAAATATTTAATTGCAGCACTTCCAAATATCAAGACAACAAAATATATTTATTTAAATCTGAAAACAATATGTAGAAAGAAGATACGAGTAAACCTTTGCAGCCCCTTATAATCCTCAATAATGTTTACGTTTCACACCACGAACTTAATCAAACAGCGGCTAATTCAATGTCATTGTAACATATTTCGATGAGACTAAATGACTTCTGTGTACCTCACCCACCTACGACAAAAGTTAGCAAAAGTATGCGATGGAAAGTACTTAGTTTACTCCTTCATGGCACCTGATCACACCACTGATGCTTTGGAGGACATAGTTTGCTCTTCTCCTATTTTTTGTATCGTTTAATAACATCTGTCCTGGGGGCCATAAAACTTAGACGAGCTCACTTTTGATCTCAGTCTCACTTTTCTACAATATATGCCTTTGAAAAAAGTTAGACTGAGATCAAAAGTGAGCTCGTCTAAGTTTTATGGCCCCCAGGCCAGAACTCAAATGCTGTTTGTTATCTCCACATATTTCACTCGATGCATTAAATTCTGAAATAAACTCAAATACACGTTTAAGGAAATAAATCGGAAACAATAAGTAGAATGTTCAAAGGAATGCATGTGGTGCCAGCTTTTTGCTTCCTTAAAGATGACTATCCAAAAGGGGTAAGCTTTTCATTTGCTACTAGCATATTATAGTTCATGCCAAAAAAAAAACACGGATAGTAAGATAAAATCTGACAATCAAATAGAAATATCACTTTCTAACCCCTCAATGTTAAAATGGATATTCATGAATTTTAAAATTGTGAATAATTATTAATCAATTAATTTATTATTAGGTGATTTCAAATATACTTCAAACAAGAGGTCCAGGGGCCACATCGCTCACCTGAGCAATTGGCTAGGAAAAAGCACATATCAGATCAGAACTGAAAGTTAACTGAGGGCGGGGAGGGGGGGCTTGAATTTTAACCGCCCAGGGGGTCATGATTTGAAGAAACTAGAATCTAAAATACCCGAGGATGATTCCCTATAAATATCACTAAGCATGGCTTTGATGTACTTGAAAAGAAGATTTTAAAAGGTTTCCCTATATATTCCTATTTAAAACTTTTATCGGCCATTTGGTCAAACCCTACCCCCGGGGGTCATGATTTGAATAAACTTGAATCTACACTATCTGAAGATGATTCCACATGAGTTTCATCTTTCCTGTCTCAATGGTTCTTGAGAAGAAGATTTTTCCTATAGATCCCTATGTAAAACTTTGATCGGCCATTTTGGCCAAACCCTACCCCCTGGGGGTCATGATTTGAACAAACTTGAATATACACTACCTGAGGATGATTCCACATGAGTTTCATCTTTCCTGTCCCAGTGGTTCTTGTGAAGAAGATTTTTGAAAAATGCCATCAATTTTTCTCTAATTCATAATTATCTCCCCTTGGAAAAAGGCCCTTCATTTGAACAAACTTGAATCCCCTTTACCCAAGGGTGCTTTGTAGCAAGTTTGATTGAAATTGACCCAGTGTTTCTTGAGAAGAAGATGAAAATGTGAAAAGTTTACGACAACGACGACAACGACAACGACAGACAACGGACAAAATTTGATCAGAAAAGATCACTTGAGCCTTTGGCTCAGGTGAGCTAAAAAGACTTCAGTCTGTCTTTACCGCGATTTTCAGTCTACACCATTCATTTTGGAATATCGATCTAAAAATTTCAGTTTTGGTAGTTACTGTATTTTTTAAAGTGTCAAAGTGCATTTTCATAATCTCATTAGTATGTATAAATATCATTTATCAAACCTCACCACTCTAAATTTAAATGACATAAGGAAATTTTAACCCTCTCAGCATAATTCGTTTCGTTTGAACATATTTTATTGTTTAGATGTTATAACAAAAGGATTAGACACAAGTTCTTAAAACTTAGAACGTCCTCTCCTAATTAACTTAGTTAAGGGGGACCTATGTCGTTCTACGTCATAACAGCGTTTTGACGTCACAATAGCGACGTTTCTTTTATACCTGTTGGCTTTTGCTAAGTTCTGTGATTTAGGTCTAACATTGTAAATAGTCAATACCATACACACGTTTCAAAAAGAAAACTTCTTCATTATTAATAATTGTTATATATAATAGTTATTTTGTTGATTTATAGAGTTTGTTTATATTAGAATTTTCTACCGGTGGTTTGATAATTCATAGCATTTTCAGTGTTTAAAACAGACGTCGATAATATGCTGGTATAAGTTCTAAAAGAAAATTTAAAATTCAGCGAAGAAAGCTGCTTAAATCAGGAGAAATATAACTAGTAATTTCAGCATTACATTAATTTTTTTTTTTCTCGATAAAATTTAAAACGAGATTTTAAAAAAATTGTACTTGTAGATACAAGTCAACATTTTAAATTCATTTTGAATCTGATTTGAGATTTTTGTTCTTTTTTTTAGCGCATTATACTTTTAAAAAAAAATAATGTCTGTAAATAATCTTTTTTTAGCATTTCACATACATTTTTTGCACGTGCTCCTGTATAAAAATTACATAGAAAGGTATTATTTTTAATGCCTTAAAATTTAAAGCAAGTGTTCATGAATGAAATGTGTAAGTTTTGAAAATTTCACACAAAGACTTTTCAGACATAGGCCCCCCTTAAGTAGTCGAAGGTCAAGTTGACTGTAATGGTTGTATTTTTTAAAATGTTTTAGAAGAACTGTACATTCTAACTTAACTCTTAAATGTCAAAAATGAAGTTTACCGACGATGTAAAGTATTTCATAAAGTTGGTCATAGGTCAAGTTCAAGTATACCTAGGTCTGACACCAATGTAAAATACAAAAGAGCCAAGATATATTTGTGCAAAATATGAGAATGAATATGATATTTATATACTAGTAATTGTTGACAAAGAACTATATGCGGTATATTGCATATATTTGTCCCCACAAAAGTCAAATTTTGAAAACTTCCTGAAAGTGCTGAATTCAATAAATTGTATGAGAAATATAAATTAACAGAAAATATTATAGTTTCAAAGCAGTATATTTACAATGTTTGATTTTATGACGTCACAAACTAGTCCGATTTTATATCCTTTTTCAGAAAGAGGACAAAATGGACAAAATTTCAACAATTTTAGCTTTAAAATTTGTAGAGCGCAAGTTTGTTCAGGAACAATATTGACATATTTCATTGATATTATCATTCTACACATTATATCAAAATTTTGATCCTGAACACGCATGCGCTCAGTGACTTTTACTCAAAATATCGACGAAATATGTACATTTTTCTGTAAAATTCATAAAAACTGAAATTTAAGTCATGTTTGTGACGTCATTACGTACATATGACGTCATTACTTATAAAAAATATTCAGTGCTTTGAAGTCAGCATATATTCCCCTGTTTAAGAACTTAATTTAAAAATTAAACGATACTTACCAAGTAAAAGATTGTAATTCTCCGAAGTATACGTCAGTATTAGAGATCAGGTGAGATTGCAAAGCAACTCCCAGAATTCAATCTTTAAAGATGTTGTGACCACAAAACAAAACTCTCAATACTGGGTGGGTGCGGTGTGGCACCTGATCTCTAATACTGACGTATACTTCGGAGAATTACAATCAAACTTCTTCTTGGTAAGTATCGTTTAATTTTTAAATTCTCCATCAGCATACGTCAGTATCGAGATCATGTGAGAGATTTAAAGCGTGGTCACGACATTGTATTAATCAATTAGTCAATTTAGCAATATGTCTTAATATTGCAGAAACCATTGACAATATGTGAAATTTACCAAATTTATTACAGCCATCAATTGTCAAAACATGTTAAGATTTATCATCAGTTACTGTAGAATATTTTGATAAAACTGACAGTCCAAAGTTATCACATTGAACAGTTTTGTTATAAAACTTTTGAAATGTTCCCGAATTAGACCATCCTGCAGCATTCATGATGCTGGTGAGCGACAGTCCCATAGACTTTATCGGCACTTGTTGCAGCAGAACGTGTGCTAAGTGCACTGAAAATGTTTGTGTCAATTCCAGCTTCTGTCATCACTCGTTTGATCCATCGTGCTATGGTTTGACTGGTTACAGCATTATGCGGTTTTCTAACCATTAATAATAATTTGGTGGTATCTCCTCTAATATCTGCTGTTTTCTTTAAATAAAGTTTCAACAGAGAATATACACACAGAGAAGGACATTCTGAAAATTTTCTTAACACTAATTAAGGCTCAACTTGAAAAGAAGGTCTTGTTTGTTTGAGAAACACATTGAACCTAAATACTATACACTCATCATTTATGTACATATCTTCAATATCTAAAGAAGCTAACGACTGACAACGTTGTCCTGACACCAAAGCTAGTAACATAGTTAACTTAAATGTCACATATTGAAAAGACAAAGTCTCATTTTCTAACAATTTAAGGTATTCTAACACTATATTTACATCCCAAGTAATTCCATATTTTGGCAAACAAGGTTTAATGTTAAATACACCTCTCAAAAATCTTCTAACTAATGGATGCTGACCTACAGGCGTGTTATCTACAATAATAAATCCTGACAGAGCTGATCGAGCTGTGTTTATAGCACTGTAACCACAACCCTCTGCCATCAGTGATGCTAAAAAATGTAACACATTAGAAATGTTTGGTATACAACTATTACACTGTACTTCATTTGAATACTGAAACCACTTCTTTATGTACACATTGTATTGTTTACACGTGGAGCCTCTCCATGATTTCATAAGTACTGAAATTGATCTTTCCGATAAATCGAGTTTCTGGAAATTTTTCCTAAAACATGGCACACCATCAGATGAAGTTTTCTTGCCAGAGGATGGACTTTTGTAGGATTGTTTTTCAGCTGCAGCATCGTTTTGGATGGTTTCAGAACAAGTGGTGGTTTCACACACATTCTCAAGATGATTGGATACCAGTTCTGTGTGTCCCACAGAGGTGTGACTAGCAGGCCTTCGGCTTTGTCCATCAGGATTTTTTGGCATACCCGGCCGATAATGCTAAATGGAGGAAAAGCATACAAAGACAAATTAGTCCAAGAAATTGTAAAAGCATCAACAAAAGATGCGCCAGGTTCATTTCTCCAACTCACAAATTGTTTTAACTGTTTGTTAAGTCGTTTTAACCGTTTGTTAAGTCGAGATGCAAACAGATCAATATGTGGTTTGAAATATACACAAGATAAATTCTTAAAAAGTTTTTCGTTCAACATCCATTCTGTTTCATCTCGAATCATCCTACTCTCCCTATCTGCCACTACATTTTCAACACCTGGTAAATAAACAGCTGTTAAACACATATTATTTTTATGCACTAACACCCATATTTCTCTGGCTTTATAGCTACATGCAGTGGACTTTGTACCACCCTTATTGTTAATATATGCTACAGTGGTAGAATTATCACAATAAATTTTCACATGTTTATTACAAATTTAGCAAGAAAACTTTGTAAGCCTAGCAAAACTGCATGTAATTCCAAATAGTTAATGTTAGGCAAGTACTGTTTTTCTTCTATGGACCAATGTCCTCCTGTAGAAACGTCACTGTATTCTGCCCCCCAACCTATTCCTGATGCATCAGTAGTCAGTGTTTCACTAATACACATTTGTCGAATGGGAGCTTTGATACCACTATTTATTTGTATTGACCACCATTCTAAATCTTGAAGTGCCTCTGTTGATAATGTCATTTTTGAATCAAAATTTCCCTTCTTACGTTTAAGGGCTATGGCCTTTTCTCTCTCAAGTATTTAAGTGTACAACATTCCCAAAGGAATTGCTACCGAGGACGAAATAAGAACTCCTACTAGTTCCGTAACTTGTCTGATTGAGTATATGATTTCTTTAAACAAAATTTTTTATAAAGATTGTTAAATTTCTTTATCTTCTCTGGAGTGAGGCTGATTGTCATTGATTTAGAATTCAAAACAAATCCTAAGAACACAAGTTCATGTGTAGGTACAACCACAGATTTTTCCTTATTGATTTTAAAACCTAATTGTTCAAAGAGTTCTTTTGTATCTTGAATATTTTTTAAACACTGTTCATATGTTTCTCCTTGTAAATAGGAATCGTCGATGTATGCAACTGACACATGTCTTTTAGATCTGAGTGAAGCATACACAGGCTTTAGGAGTTTTGTAAAAAGCCTGGGTGCACTTGAAAGGCCATTTGGTAAACAAGTGTACTGATACAGGGTTCCTTTCCATATGAATCTTAAATATTTTCTGTCAGAGAAAGCTACATTCACAGTATAATATGCATCACTTAGGTCCACAGAACCCATATAACATCCAGGTTGAATTAATCTTAAAGCTGAGTGAACACAGTCTTTCCATTTTAAAATGAGCATACTCAATGTTTTCATTTAGTTGTTTTAAGTTCAAAATAACTCGATAGTTACCATCCTTTTTTGGACGTAAAAACACAGTCCAGATATAATCACCTGCAGAGTGTGAAGCTATCTCCACTACCCCTTTTGCCATTAGCTTTGATAACTGATTGTCTAAAGCAACTGCCTCTGCAGCATTAAGTTTAGTTTCTTTCACTGAATATTGAACAGGTTACGAAGTGAACGCTAATGAATATCCTTTAACAGCTAGCATCAAGGATGTATCTATCTTGTGTGATAGATTCCCACACAGGTAGAAAATGGCTAATTCGCCCAGCATGTTGAATGTCACCTACCTTCTCTGCTTCTGGTGGGACGCAGATTTCTTCGTGTAGCTTTTCTTTGTGTCGTGATTGTTGTGGTGGTAGTTCCTGCTGTAATTCCCCATGGCCAGCTGGTAGTGCTGGGGTCCTCTCCCTAAAAAAATTGTTTTAGCTCTTTCTTTGAACTTTAGGCGAGGATTGAATTTCATTCTCGTTTTGGAGCTTTTGTCTTCATATGCTACCTTGTTTGCCATTTTGTTATGTTCAGTGATGTTTTTCATTTTGTCAACCACATCATCACCAAACAAGTATGCTGTGATTTCAGTCTGACTTGTGCACAGTTTCTTATATGCTTGTTTCATGTTGTTTTTAATACACGCTTTTCTGTGCAAAGAAATCTCAGTATTAGCAGAGGCCAACATGGCCACGACATCGAGTAGATCTTTTGCAGCTTTGTTTTTGTCAAAGTTATTGTTGGGTTTCAGCAAACTATCTACCACTTTGATCACCGGACCAAGTCCTTTCAATAAGGTTTTCTGAATTTTATGTACCTTAACATCCGTAAATCTCGTAGTTTCGTTCATACAGTAATTCCACACAAAATCATTCACTCGAGGAAATTCCAAATTACAGTTCTCAGGCCGTAAATGCTTATCAAATAAGTCATTTTTCTTCGAATCCTCGAGTTTACTAACTAACAACTTATTAACTAAGTCTGCTAATTTAGTAGCAACACCATCTGACGTTTTTTTCCTCTACAATATAGTTGGAAACCGCAAACAGATGATTCAGATCTTCCTCATGTTTATCCGTAGTCTCGTTCAACCAGACCCTCGGCTGTTCTGGTAAAGATACGTGATATCGATTGTAACGCCAAAGCGAGGCTTACCGAAATTCTGGTAAAGTTTTTGATTGGCTGAAAAAAACACACCTACAAGATTTAAACAAATACATGATAAATCAGCAGAAAAATAACTTAAAGATGTAAAAGTTCTATGTCTAAAAGTTAAAACCGTTAGAGAGGAATTGTTTACGGTAATGCCCACCAGTTATAGGTAAGTGTATTTGATTATGTCTTGTAAATATTCTGTACGAAAGTCAAAGTGAAAGTAGTTTAGCCCTACCTGCGTAATACAAATTCTTTCGACTGATATTGTAATTTCTCGTTTGGTATCCCTAATTAAAGACCAGTTTATTAATATAAAGTAACAATCAATCAGAAGAAACGTATATAACGTTTGCTTACAAAAAGGATTTTTAAAATGAAAACAAGATAGCGCCCTCTGACGGTTACAAACGCTTATGTGATTCTTTACCAGACTCTCTGCTGGTCGGAGTTCACGGAGACAGCCGAGCGTCTGGTTGAACGAGACTAGTTTATCCGAGCCGCCATTTTTGTTTCCTTCTACGTCACATCTCCCCAAGTCTGAAGGCCCCGCCTCCTTTTGACTGACAGCGGGTAATTTTCCACGTGCGGTCGACTCTGACTCGCTGCTGATCTTAGCCTTTTTAGACGCATTTTCTGTAACGTTTTCAGACTTTCTTTTGGCTGAATTTTTTTTACTAAATCCGAATCACTCTCATCTGTCGACTCTGCTTCCACATAAATCATATTGTTAATTGCATCCAAAGATTTTTTCATGGCAAGCATCGCCAGATTTTGGTCGACCATGAATTTCTTAAACATAGTCTCTGTCACAAATTCAGTGTTGTTAACACGATCTTGTTTCTGAGTCTCGCGTAATTGCGCAATCTAGCACCCTTGCGCTAGTCCCCAGAGAATCATCGTCTCCCCACTTATGGGTATCTTGCGACGAATGTTCATTATTAAGTGCATCTCGCTTACGAGATTCATTGCACCTTTATGTACATCTTGCTCATGATGCGTATCTGACTGTTCTGTAGACATCACTTGCGTAAGAAAATCCCTCAAAATGGCGTCGGAGCCTGAGGGACGCTCCTCGTCCATTATTGAACTTCGTCAATATGTAACTGTACAGTTCAAATAACCGTTTGAATTTACCGCAAATGTTCCGCACTAATTCACTGTCCAACTAAATCGTAAAATATACTATAAATATCACAAAATAAGGTTAAATCCAAATAAAATATAGAGCGTAAAATTCCCCGACTGATCGAATCTGGGTCAAACTTCGCACTGAATAAAATCTGGGAGTTGCTTTGCAATCTCACATGATCTCGATACTGACGTATGCTGATGGAGAATTAAATATATCTCCATCAAAGTTTCATTTGGGGGGCAAATATTGGTTATTACCGAATAAAGTTCTTTATTGTAGAACGTGATATTTGAAAGCCATTATATAAGGTATGCGTATTGTATTTTAAACAGCTTACTATATTTTTCATGTTCAGATCAAGGAGCAATAATTGAAGATGCTTTATCTAAATGTAATTCCTTGAGGGAAGTCTTAGGAATTCTGATACAGGAAGGACTGTTCAGTAACTGCGATGTTATTTTGGTACAATACGTGTTACGGAGGATCGGATGCGTTGATCTCTATAAAAGATGTTACAAGTATGCCAAAGATTGGGAAGCGCTCTGCTTTTTTGAAAGCCAGCCAGGTATCATTTCTGTATTTTTCTCTTTTAAGCATTTTATTAATATAGAAATATGTTAATTTGTATATTGCTCTAGAAAACGTTTCACTCATAAAGAGACGTCAATATATAAACTTGAGATATTGTTGTAATTGTCTTTGCAGAAAATGGGTATACAGCTGTCAGGTTTCACATATGTGGCAATTTCAAAGAATACTCCAAGGAGGATATCTACTCTATACGAGATACAGTTGCCAATATGCTGGAATGTTCGAAAGAGTATGTTGTTATTAGTGGAATAGAGCATGATAAAAGCTTTGTGGTCGTGCTGTCAATAAAAGAAGAGTATACCTTTGCGCTACTGTCAAATGCTCAAGATATTTTGAAACATCTTTGTTTTTTGAATGTGGATTATCTTGTCTGTGGTGAGATTGTCATAAGAAAAGGACACACCAGTAAAGGTAAGGGGCTTAACAGAAGTGTTCGATGTATTTATTTAAGTACCCCTGAACCTTTTTGGTTGCATATCTTCTAAGATTTTGTACACCAAAAAGTATTCAATATTAAAGGTTCAAAGTGTCTACCTTCATAACGTCGTTTACTCTCATAACGTTATGACTTATAATGGCAAAGAACAATTATCAATCTTAAAAAATTAATACAGTACAAATCTGTAAGCAGAGCATAAGACAAGAATTCCCGTATTTTCTAGGGGTGGGACCGAAGCTATTTATTGATAACGTAGAAGTTAAAATTGCGTACTCAAATATATGTATTCATATGAAGCAGAATTTGTGCAAAATCCTATGCATTAAACTTGACATTTAGATATATCTACGGCGTATTGTAAATTAACAATGGTAATTTCCATTCCTATGTCAATTTGGTATATCCTGGTGAGCTAGTTAAAAGATACGCAGATCGGCAGGGGATGCTCACTCCTTCAGGGCACCGGATCCCACCTGATGTTTCGGAGATCCGTGTTTGCTTTGCTCCTATTTTGTATTGTTTTATGATTATTTTTATTTTAATACTGTTCGTTATCTCCATGATATTGTATCCTGTCTGAAAGCTCAAGTGAGCTTTTCTGATCACATTTTGTCTGTAGTCAAACTTGCCACAAAGCACCCTTGGGTGAAGGGGATTCAAGTTTGTTCAAATGAAGGGCCAAACCCTCTTCAAAGGGGAAATAATTATAAATTGATGAAAAATCTATGGTGTCTTTTAAAAATCTTCTTCTCCAGAGTCATTTGGCCAGGAAAGATGAAAATCATGTGGAAGCATCCTCAGATAGTGTAGATTCAAATTTGTTCAAATCATGACCCCCGGAGGTGGGGCGAGGCCACAATGGTCGATCAAAGTTTTACATAGGAATATATGGGGAAAGTCCTTTAAAAATCTTCTTCTCCAGAACCATTTGGCCAGGAAAGATGAAACTCGTGTGGAAGCATCCTCAAGTCGTGTAGATTCAGTTTGTTCAAATCATGACCCCCAGGTGTAGTGCGGGGCCACAATGGCTGATCAAAGTTTTACTTAAGAAATAAGGTATCATTTTTTGAGTTTTATTGAGATGTAAAACGGGTTGGTCACGTGATCAAATCCCATAAAGCCCGAAGGGCTTTATGGAAGATTTGATCATGTGCCAACCCGTTTTACATCTCAATAAAACTCAAAAAATGATACCTTATTACTTATATTTACATTTGTGACTTATTCATACTTTATATTTGCCTGATTATTAATGTTAACGTGTGAAATGCCTTAATTTTTTCAAACCCAACGGCATGTATGTAATCCACTGAACGCGTGTCGACCCTTTATGACGTCACAGAGAAATTACGTCGAACGTTTATCCAAACGCACATCTATGACCTCTTGACCCCATACCTGTATTTACACAGTTATAAAAACGCTTGCCTTTAGTAGTGTTATATAAAGGAAAACATTTGCAAATGTAAATATATAGAAATATATAGAAACATTTTTTTAAATCTTCTTCTCCAGAACCATTTCTTCAGGAAATATGAAACTCCTATGGAAGCATGCTCAGGTAGTGTAGATTCAAGTTTGTTCAAATCATGACCCCCAGGGGGTAGGACGAGGCCAATATATCTGATCAAATTACATGGAATATATAGGAAAAAATCTCCAGAACAGAAAAGTTTTGTCAAATTGACAAGTAAGCATCTGTATGTAGTGAAGATTTAAATTTATTCAAAAAATGTCTGGGAGTGGGGGGGGGGGGCTCACAATGGGAGTAATATATTGGAAAAAATCTTTAGAAGTCTTTAAAATCTTCTTTTCAAGTATGGCAAATTATACATGACTTTTGTATGCTTTATTGATGTATTGACATTATCAAGTTAGTAATAGAAAACTAATTCCCCTTCTCCAACAAGTAAGCTTTTCAATAATAAGCTGATTTGAGTTTTTTTAACTGTCCCATGTGCTCAGTTGAGCGATGTGGCCCATGGGTCTCTTGTTTTATACAACAGTATTATAAAAAAAAATCCAGTTTTGCCTAAGAATTATTTTAGTCTTTTCTTAGCTGCAGTTATATAGCTCGGAGGTCGGGAAAATTGGCTTGTAAAACAGAAAGCACAGTGTCACCCATAACAAAAAATGTATATTGCGCTAGGTTCTGGGTTAATATCTCCATGTTCTTACCTGAAATGCCAAAAAGATAGATCAATGAATTCCTTACACATATATTAGCACTCTTGTGGTTGATATCTGCACGAAGTGCGTTGGGCCTAATTATCTTGCAAACTAAAAGTACTGGCAGTGTAGATGGGCGAAAAGTTCGATGGCCCCAAATTTCAGGTTCAAAATGGTTATTGTCAAGAAAGTATTGTTCTGGAAACATTGAAAAAATAAGTTAAGAATACACGGTTTGTGATATTTTGAGCTGAAAGGTTTAACACCATGGAGAAATAAATAGAGAAACAACGCACCTTTTCATTCTAAATAATTATACAATTTTTAATGGGTGGCACTGTAGTTCTCCTATCTATTTTTAACAATTCTGCAGGTAGCCTTTTTGTACCTTTATTTCACAGAAAAAGTGAAATGGGAACACGCCATTTTACGAGTATATTGTAAGACATTCGTAATGATTTTGCCTTTTACTGTCAGAAAATTCTTTCTTCTGTAGGATACCAGGTATTGTTTTATTGATAGTTTTGGGTTTTGATCTTAAGGTACCCCGAATATCCTTCAGATTTCTTTGAAAAAAAACTTGAGAAAACATATACTCTGAACCAAACTTCTAAGTGTTCACCTTACATTTTTTAAATTTTAAAGATCAAATGCATACAATAAATAATTTCTTTAATTCATGGTTAATGATGCATACTACAGTTCGATGTTGCATTAATTTCATGTTAGTATCTTGTCAGAATTTTAAGCAAAATGTCAAGGAAATGATGTACCCTCAAAATGAAAATTCACACAAAATAATCACCACTTTCTCTAATTACTACAAGACATCATTTACTGTTAGATACCATGTACCCCTGAATAGGAGATTGACTCATCCGCTGCATGGACCGTTGATATTGTGTGGAGGGGGAGGGGGCTTTGACAGTCCTTACAAAAATTCCAAATGTGTTCACTGAGACTCAGATTCGGGAATTTAACAGTACATCATCTCACAGAGATGGCGTTCAGCACTTATGTGCACCGCTTTAAGGATGATTCAGACTGCTTGAGCTGATATTAAACTGTCGCGAGCACCGATTTCTTATCATTTTCAGACGACTGAAATTGTTTGTTTTCATGTTTCTAAGATTGTTTAAGGACAATTTCACACTCTTTAAACCTAGTGTGACGCGAAATTTTGGCCTCAGACGAAGATCAAGGTCATTTCCGGTTTGGTTAAATTTTGTATAAAGCTTTCAAATTATGATAAATTGGCGGTGAAAATTACACATGTCCTTTAGAAAAATGTGTTAAAATGGGTTTTGATACTGGTTGTTAATTTTTAAAAGTCATTTCACAAATCGGGAAACTATACTTTATCAGATCGTTAACTATTGTTAACGGTTTGTAAACTATAGTTTACAAATCGTGAAATTGTATTTATCAAATAATCTATGTTTTGCAATCGCAAATGATGGTTTCGGTGTTAGTATATTTTACGGTTGTGAAACATACTCAGTAGATTATCGCGTTAACTATGGTTTACAGATGTAAAATATAGCTTAACTTTGTTAACTATTGTTTACAGTCCGTAAACTATAGTTTACAACCGATAAACCTAGTTTATCGACTGTAAAACTATGTTTTGCTCATTTTTGTGAATTTTGCATGCCATACATGGCATTATACAAAGTAGTTTTTGAATAAATACATTAATTTAAGTCAACACTTAGAAGTTTTGTTAGGTTATACTCTACAAATACCTCTGAAAATAGATAAACTCAGTCTGTCATTGTGTACCTTCTAGTTTATTTTTCGACTGGAGAGATATTTGCGATTTTCCTTAGCAACATCAGAACTTTGTCATTCTCGGTACGAAGGGTTAGTTATAACTTATCCAGAATTCCTCCAACACCACTGAATAAAATAATTTTCGAATGTTTGTGTACATTACATACTCAAATGAATTTAGAATATTTATTCTTACAAAATCAATAGTTTTAATCTACTCTGATGATACTTTCAGAAAAAGATGTGGAGTTAGCTAAATGGAAGGATGAGGACAAACTTTATCAGGAAACTCACAGCTTTCACAAAATTATGGAGAAAGTGAGAAAGCAAGGATTTGTAACATTTGTTGGTGGCCCTGGTTCAGGGAAGTCTGCCACAGCTCATCACATTGCTTTAATGCTCAGAAGTGAGGGTTACGAGATCATACCAATAAAACACATCACAGAAATCAAAGGATGGAAATATTTTGAAGTAACAAATAACCGAAAGGTCTTTGTCGTTGATGACGTTGTAGGCGTGTTTGGTCTTCAAATAACAAAATTAGATTATTTAGCATATTTGTTGAAAGATAATGAATATGAAATGGCAATTCTTTCCATATTTAGATTTAAAACTCTCTTAACATGTAGAGAGGCTGTGTACAATGAATCCTTATCTTATGACCCGTCATTTAGGTGGAATGAAAGTGTGATTGATTTGAACAGTTCTGAATATGCATTAGATGACAATGATAAGATACTTATGATGGAGAATTATGGCTTACGTTCTGAATTACTGTCGCCATCTTTGCTGACATCGGCTTCTCATATGTTTCCCCTTCTCTGCAAACTGTTCTCAAAGGAAGAAAAATTCAGAAATTTTGGTTCAAAGTTTTTCACAAATCCAGATGAATGCATAATCACTGAACTTGATGAAATGCAAGCAAAAACCAAATTCTTTTACGCAACGTTAGCTTTATGCATAATGAATGAAAAACTCTCTGAAGATATTCTTAAAGATAAGAGAAATACCGTTTTCAATAAAATGAAAAACAGTGTGTTAAAAAACCTTGAGTTGCAGACTTGTACTAGTACTTTCAAATTTGTTGAGGCATTGTCAGCAATGGAGGGGGCATACACAAGAAAGAGTGGCACAGAGTATACATTTATACATGATTATGCGTATGAGCTTTGTGCATATCATTATGGGCAACAGTTCCCAGCCCAAATACTACAGTACATGAGTAGTAACTATATTGCTAACAAAGTAAAACTACAAAAAAGTGAAGCAATCTCACTGTACAAGAGTGAAGAGAGGGGGATTATTTTTTATTCAGATCAGAGTGATAAAGGAGACAAAAAGAATGTTGGTAAAAGTAATGAAACTGAAGAGTCTTTTGATCTGTGTATAAGGTTAAGTGAGGATCAGTACCCACTGCTAGCTGAGAGGTTGTACAGAGACATAGAGGAAATGGAGCTGGATGATGTCTTTACAAATGAAGTTTTAAAAAATCCTAAAATGTGCAAGGCCTTTATTGATGTGTTAGAAAAAAAGTCATACGGTGACATAAAATCTTTATTTCTGTACGAACGATTTTACCCAAAGATTTTGGAGAGAACAAGATATTTCAGTAATTGGAGGGAAAGAATGAAACATACAGTGAAAGTGATTAGTTGGGTAGTCTTCTATGGACATCATCATATTCTACAATACATTGTTGGTATAACTGAAAAACATGAAGAGGAAAAATCTGAGCTATTCTACGGTGCTGTCAAGTACCGATTCTTTCCAGCTTTTTCTTCAAGAGAGAGTCATTATGCAGACATGCTCTCAAATGATATCATTATGTTACTACTCAGCTGCTACAGTGGTAATCTTGAGACTGTTAAAATTGTTTTGAAGTATGTGTGTAAAGATGCGATCAAAAATCCGATGTTTCGACATGAAATTTTTGATAAAATAGAGTTCCTACATTTACAAATCAAATCAAAGACAAGCTGGAGATGTACGCCACTTGCAGCTGCATGTAAGGGTGGCTATATGAGTATTGTGCAGGAATTAATTAAAGCAGGGGCTAGTATAAATCTAGCGGATGAAAACAGGCGTACAGCACTGATAACTGCGAGTGATGAAGGACATTTGAGAATTGTGCAAGAATTAATAGAGGTTGGGGCCGACCTCAATGTTTGTGATTATTATGGGAACACACCACTTTCAATTGCATGTAAGAAGGGACATTTTAACATTATGCAAATCAAATTAAAGACAAGCTAGGTGTGTACGCCACTTGCAGCTGCATGTGAGGGTGGACATTTGAGAACTGTACAAGAACTAATAGAAGTTGGGGCCGACTTCAATGCTATGGATTTTAAAGGAAATACACCACTGACAACTGCAGTAGAGAGGGGACATTTAAACATTATACAAGAACTAATAAGGGCAGGGACTGATGTCAATATATCGAGTGAAAAGGGGCGTAGTGTACTTGTAATTGCAAGTAAAGGTGGACATTTGAACATTTTGCAAGAACTAATAAAGGCATGCGCTGACGTCAATGTTTGCGATAAAAAAGGAAATACAGCACTGACAACTGCATGTAAGAGAAGACATTTTAACATAATGCAAGAATTAATTAAGACGGGGGCTAATGTAAATCTACCAAGTGAAAACGGGCGTATTGCACTAATAACTGCATGTGAGGGTGGTCATTTGAGCATTTTTCAAGACCTAGTAAGTGTGGGAGCTGACGTAAATGTTTGTGATAATGATGGGAACACACCACTTTCAATTGCATGTAAGAAGGGACATTTTAACATTATGCAAGAATTAATCAAGAGAGGAGCTGACGTCGATGTTTGTGATAAAAAAGGAAATACAGCACTGACAACTGCATTAGAAGGGGGACATTTTACCATTATACAAGAGTTGATAAAAACAGGAGCTGATGTCAATATACCTCGTGAGAACGGGCGTACATCACTTATAATTGCATATGATAAAGGAAATTTGAGTATTGTGCAAGAACTAATTAATGTTGGGGCTGACATTAATATGTGTGAGCAAGAGCGGAATACAGCACTGATAACTGTATTAAAGGAGGGACATTTGAGCATTGCTCAAAACCTAATAATGGCTGGGGCTGATGTCAATGTTTGTGATAATAAAGGAAATACACCACTGACAACTACATTAGAGAGAGGAGATTTTAACATTATACAAAATTTAATAACATCAGGGGCTGATGTAAATCTACCGGGTGGAAAGGGACATATACCACTGATAATTGCATGTGAAAGTGGAAATTTGAGCATTGTTCAAGAATTATTAGAGGCGAGAGGTGATGCCAATTTACGGGATCAAGAGCGGAACACAGCACTGATAACTGCATTAAAGAGAGATTTTTTCAACATTGCACAAGAACTAATAAAATTTGGGGCTGATGTCAATCTACAGAATAAAGAAGGGAATACACCATTGATAACTGCATGTGAGCGTGGGTATTTGAGCATAGTACAAGAACTAATTAAGAAGGGGGCTGAGGTAAATGTACAAAATATCATGGGGAAAACACCACTTGTAGCAGCTTGTATTGGCGGACACATGTGCATTGTTCAAGAACTTTTCAAATTCAGGGCTAACGTCAATCATAAAGGTATGGTAAGAAATACACCATTAATAGCTGCATGTAGGTATGGGCATGTGAACATTGTGCAAGAACTTATCAAAATGGGGGCTGATATAAATCTAGAGGATAATGAGGGATGCACACCACTCATAGCTGCAAGGGAGGGTGCACATTTAAGTATTGTTAAAGAATTAGAAAAGATTGCGGCTCATGGCCATAGGAACCAAGGGGGGACAGGGCAAAACTGGATTGAAAGTATTTTTCGCTTCAGTTGGCGGTGAAAGGATGCTTTATACATCTCATGACAAGTTTATATGTTATACACTCATTAACACGACACTGTTTCAAAATTTTAAAGTTGTAACCATTTTGAAAAAAAATAAGAAGAAATGATTTAAATTTATAGATTTATAAAATGAATAAGATGATATTTATATTATCCAATTCTTCACAGTATGTTTTCTTTTTCATAAAATTTTTTCTTGTCTTGAGTTTTTGAAAGTTTTTAACTAACAGTTCGTCGAAACATAGCTAAAAAATTGTCGACTCATGCGTTGAACAATTTCAATGAACAAATATTCTGTAATAAATGTCAATTTTAACAATATCAAAAAATTATTGTAAAAAGACAAACATTGATTAAATTCAGGTTTAAAACTTGGCTAAATCGAATAACTTGGACACTGGGTGTATGCATGTAAAATCATTCAATGTAGTTGACAATATATTCTTTCGTTTTCCAAACCATATCTTTTTCAATTGGTTTCATACTGGTAAAATGTACATGTTTTCAATTTTAATCAGGAAAATCTGGCAGCATTGTAATACATGATGTGTTATACATACACATATACACGTACCTCTCTTATGTTAAAAATGACAAGATTACAGGGAGTAGTAAAAGGGCATAGACACGGTTTAAGCTAAAATTTCAAAATTTATTTTTCCATTTTTACAAATATTTAACTAGGGTCTTTCTAATATGGAATGCCATATACGACAGCCAACTGCTTACTGCCAACTGCTGACTACTTACTGCCAACTTTCTGCTGCTTGCTGCTAACTGCCACATATATTTGAATACAGTTTATTTTTATATTGATATTTATGTGAATTTTCAAAAAAAAAAGGCGCGGATCTAGAACATTATTTTTTTTCCAAGAGGGTCACTCATGTTTAAAAAAAAATCCAACCCAGAAATTTCTTGACAAGAAAAAAAGCTAAAGTCCTCTCCTTAATGTGAAAATTTCTTTCGGCCGAGGAGAGGGGGGTTCTCATGCGTCATACCTTCATGTCTATGACAATTTTTTTAATACAAACTTAACACGAATTCGCTTTTTCGGGCGGGGGGGGGGGGGGGGTGGTCCCTTTTAGTTGATTTATTTTATACATTGAATAACTTTTAGTTGGTTTAATTTGTGCATTAAATAACTTTACAAATTTCAGAGGGTGGTCCGGACCTGATTCTCTAGATCTATGAATGTAAAACATATCTTATTTGTAAAAACAAAGAGAGATGTATGTTTGATTGGCATTTTCTAAGTGAGGGTCCAAGGTCGGTTTTAGTTCGTTTAGTTTATACATTTACCCATGACTGTACAAATTTTAAATGCCCCCACCACACCCTCAAGATCTTTGCATGTGAAAAATTTTAAAGACACAGAGATATACATCTTTTTTGAGGAAATTTTTAACTCTAGAATATAATGGAAAATTAATGTAAATTTATTTTCAAAACATCTTTGGGCGCGCTTGATTTGTCTACACCTTACTACACCCGGTGTAGACGATTTACACCTCATAATCAAGTGAAATTGGGTGTAGTGTGGCAAATTCAACATGGACGTCAAAATTTCAACAAACTGAGAGGGGACTATTTGCAGACGATTTTTTAATAATATATTTGGCGATTGTGATCATTCTTTTAAAATACCTTTAATAACAAAACATTTTTCAACATGCAAAGAATTTTTTATTAAACATTTTCCTAGCTGCCCATAATTACCCCTATAACTTAATATCTAGCCATAGTCAAATATATCTAGAGACTTTATCACCAAAACTTGCAAAATTTGCTTATTTTTTTTATTTTACAAATTATTAAGTTTTTCTTTTTCCATAAAATGCGCAAAACATGGTCCACTTTATAACTATAAACAATTCTTCACAACGAACCTATCAAATACTTGACAGTAAACTCAAATAAAGAAAAAGAAATTCTGCAGTTTTACCGTTTCGTCATTTGTCAGCCATATTGAATTTTCGGTGTAATTACCTACACATGCCCTGCACAGGGTGTAGAAGGTGTACACCAAAAGTGTACACTTTTGCACTTGATTATGAAAAAGTGTACACCGGGTGTAAGGTGTAGACAAATCAAGCGCGCCCAAAGTTATCTGCGAAACGAAAACTCTTCTTTTTTTTTGTTGAAATTTTCTCTCTTCAAAGGTTTTGTTGTCTCCGGGGGGAGGGGGTTACTTCTTTAAAGATTAAAAGCAGAAAGTAGTCAATTTATTACCTATTTCAAATAAGAAAATAAAATAAAAATAAACAATGTACTTTATCAATGGCATATATTGAATATTACGTAAATTAAAACATAATGGACATTTACTCAATTTAAATTTATCAGGGTGACCCCTTGGAAAAAATGTCCTGGATCCGCGCCTTTTTTTTTCTTCTTCTTTTGAAAATTCATATAAATATCAATATAGATATAGAATTTATTCAAATATGTGTGACGGTTGGCAGTAAGCAGTCAGCAGTTGGCAGTTAGCAGTATGTGGCAGTCGCAGATAAAGATGTTTTGGAAATAAATTTAAATTTTCCATTATATTCTATAGTTTAAAATTTCCTCAAATCAAATTAAAAGTGTATATCTCTCTCTACGTAATAATGTTTCATATGCAAATATCTTGGGGTTGGGGGGGGGGGGGCATTTAAAATTTGTACAGTCATGGATTATTGTATAAACTATACGAACTAAAACTGATCTTGGACCCTACACGTAGAAAACGCCGATCAAACATATATATCTCTTTGTTTCTTTGTTTTTACAAATAAAATATGTTTTACATGCATAGATCTAGAGAAAGAGAGGTTCGGACCACCCCTCTGAAATTTGTAAAGTTATTCAATGCACAAACTAAACCAACTAAAAGTTATTCAAAGTATAAAATAAATCAAGGGACCTTAGAACCACCCCCTCCCCCCGAAAACGCGGTTGGTATTTTAAAAAATGTCATAGACACGAAGGTATGACGCATGGGAACCCCCTCTCCCCGGCCGAAATAAATTTTAACCATAAGGAAAGGACATAACTTTTTTTTCTTGTCAAGAAATTTCTGGGTTGGATTTTTTTACATTAGTGACCCTCTTGGAAAAAATGTTCTAGTTCCTCCTGGTTTTTTTTTTTGAAAATTCACATAAATATCAATATAAAATTAAAATTTATTCAAATATAATTTTATTTTGTTTGTATTCTCGCCTCTCATTCGTTGATTTCCAAAAAGGAACGCAAATTGATTTGTATAATCTGGTTTGGTATGGGGACGCACCCCCTTGACACCAGCTTAATCATCATATGGATCCATGCAATCCCCTCATTTCCAGCCCTCGGAATCCATGGAAAATTCCAAATTTAATAAATGTACCTTCAACTATAAACAATTACTCGTTCTTACCTCATGTAAACAAACATCATGGCTGCTAGATCTTTGTATTAGTTATTACCTCCCCTCGCTTCAAATCACTTCCGTTACTACGGTTGTATTATTGCGCGGTAAATTTGAACTTATAAAAAGCAACACAATTTTACATCAAAAGTTGTTTAATTATTTTAAAATTAAATTATAAGGAATGACTTTAATTCTTTGCCATATTATCGAGTATAATCTGGTTTGGGTCAGTTTACGCTTTTTTATAATCCGCTTCGCGGATTATAAAGCGTAAACTGACCCAAACCAGATTATACTCGATAATATGGCCAAGAATTAGAGTCATTCCTTAAATGTGTGGCAGTTAGCAGTAAGCAGCTGAAAGTTGGCAGGAAGCCGTTGGCTATCGTATATGGCACTCCATATTCTAATGATCATCAAAAATTTGAACGCCAATTAGCCGGCATCGTCGCAAACCACGGCCAAAATGTACGCTCCTCTCCCATCTGGAGAAATCTATAATTATATGCGGAATCCAGACCGTGGCTTCAGACGATGGTTTACAGGTGTAACGACGAAAAGTGACCCCCGTAGAATATTGACCGGGAATCATTTTTCTACGTATAAATTTGACCCCCTGGTCAATATTATACGTAGAAAATTGACCCACTTTTCTGTAGAAATTATGGCCTTGGGGTCGTTTTTATCTGTGTGGATTGTATAAAAATGACCCCGAAGAATAATGACCCCTTGTCATTTTTGGATGCAAAAACATTCGTTTTGGTGAGAAAATTCTTGTTTGGTGAATGTATACGGGTAATATAAAGCTGCCTTATGCTTTGAAGTATCATTTCTGGGAGCTTCTAAGCTTAGATAATGAAATCAAAGCTATACAATACCTTACATTTATTATACAAACTGTTTTATCCCCATCAAAGGAGATAACATTAAATTGTTTTAACTAAAAGCTGTTAGAGCAACGATACGAGCATTCAAAGAAACGATTGTTTCATTTTATAAAGTAAGTTTTCACAGTTGTCAATCTTAAAAAAATGTTATTTTCTAGCTTGTGTCAGGAAAAAAGTTTCCATAATTAATTAATCATAAATCTCTTTGATTTTACCCCGGATAAATAATTTGCAATAATCAAAATAAAGTTTTATTTTTCAAAAGTTGAACGTTTAACGTTTTTGATCCCTACTTTTAAAATTTTGAAAAGGGGTGCTAGCTTAGAAAATAAGATCTTATAAAAATTCTATGAATGAATTTTCAATCTTCTCATAAAAATAGGGATGATTTAATTTGTAAATATAAGTACGAAATTAAATTGCCTCTGACATATGGTACAAGGGAAACAAAATGTGGTTAGCTCAAAACCCGTAAAATGTCTTTTGTCGTTTGCTAGTTTCAACAAAACCTTAACAAAATGGGGGTGGTAGCATAAAACCTGATTAACTACAAAAAAAAGCGTGAGCGTCCTTCCTAAAATTGGCACATGTAGTATCGTTTTCCAAGTTCTACATGTATTTAAGGAATGAAGCTAATTTCAACTTATGTTATACCATATAACATAACTTGGGGCAGTTTACGCTTTATAAACCGCGAAGCGGTTTATAAAAAAGCGTAAACTGCCACAAGTTTTGTTATATCGTATAACATAAGTTGAAATTAGCTTCATTCCTTATAATTTAATTTCAATAAAGACAATGAGACAATTTTTCCTCCAGAATAAGGCTTCAAATTGAGCATTATTTTAAAAGTAACGTCAAGCGGAGTAATACGTTTTTGACGTAACTCATTGTGACGTAGGCAAGTTATGTTATCCAAAATATTATATGTTCCTCTGAATGATTCAGCAAATGAAATCGCTTGATACAAGTGAAATTAAATTATTTACATATAATGGTTTTAGAAGTTTTTTTACCAATAGAAAAAAAAACAAATGTTGGATGATGAAAAAGTTGTTATTTTAATGTTATACTTAAACGAAGTTTAGGGGTTATATAGTTTTTTACCTAAAAGTCTGTCTGTTTGTATATTTGTCCGCATAAATCATGTCCATATCTTTAGACTGGATGGGACTATGGCTTTCATATTTCACAGTTGTATTCTTATGACAAGACCTTTTTGTGTACAACCATCTTTGACCTTATGACCTTTTTTTTTTCCATTTCATAAATACATAATTTTATGAATTTTTGAAAAATTGATTTTCATCCTATCTGCTCTATATAATAGAGTTTTTTTTCTATTTTTTTTTAAACAAATCAAGCCAATAGCTTTACAAATCTGAATATAAAGAAACTAGAAAACTGACCAGTCATCAAGGGCCCCACCATGGGGTAGAATTTAAAGGGTACAGCTTACAGAATGATTAAATGTGCGAAGAATAAGCAACAGCAACTGTATTCTTAAAATTTCAAGATAATTCCTGAATATTCAAAAACCTGAAAATAATATCCGTGTATTTACATTAGGCAGTAAAGAACAACTTAACATTGAATGTATATTTAAACAATTATGAAGCTTGTGTTATATAAAATGCCAGCCTTCAATGAATGCAAATATCATGAAGGCTTGACTTTAATTGCATTTGAAAGTATGCAAAATGTCAGGAGACGCGTGTATAAGGTTTTATTGTATAAAAAAGTAGGGGGTCAAAATTCTATGGGGGTCATTTTTCATTTTTTGTGTGGAGTCGTAGAATTGCTAATCTGGAATTTTTTTCTACAGTCGAAAAATGACCCTATTTGTCGTAGAATATTGACCCGGGGTCATTTTTCTACGTAGAAAAATGACCCCCTGGTCAATATTCTACGGGGGTCACTTTTCGTCGTTACACCGGCTACAAGACAGATTTAGAGCTCCAAACCTTTGTTATATAAACATGGCTTGTGTCATGTCTTGTTTACACATTATATCATACTAATTTTTGTTCGTTCATTGTAGATAATTTCAAATAAAAATTAATTTTAAATACGATTCGACAGTTACTATTGATTTGCTGAACTTCATTTTGTTAAAATATTGATATTTTCTATATGGTAACAAAAACAAGGTACGAGCCTTGTTTACATCATGAAGAACTTGAAGTTCTGTATCTTGTTTGTTAATCAACAAATGATGTTCAAAATTTTGCCAATCAATAGATAATGCCTTAGGTAGGAATTATAAACATTAGAATTAGTTCCTAAAAATCAGCTGAAACCGTATCCAGGCTCCTTTAATTGCAAAATTTAAATTCCCTGCAATGTTGCCATGTAAAACACAAGAGAATTCTACCAAATATTAGTTTTAATGTTGTGCCATGAAATTGTTTACATAATTAAGTTAAATATATTATTATATGTTCATTCAAACAGATTTTTTTATTTTCTATATGTAATCGAAAACAAGGCACGATCCTTGTTTACATTATGAAGAATTTTAAGCTCTTGCTGTTTACTAGTATTTGAATCGCCTTAATTAGGAATTGTAAATATTACAATTGATTTTTTTTAAAAGCGGTTGGAACTGTGTCCATGTCCCTTTAGCACCTGGCAAATTATTTGATTTTTTTTTATTGAGCACTATTTGTAATATCATTTGTAATGTCATTTGTAATGTCATTTTACTCTTTTTCACGTGAGATCACAAAATTGTTAAAATTCCAAACTAATGTTTGACTACCAATGCCTCTTTAACCTCCAAGAACCAGCATTTCTTCCAACATACGAGGAAAATCTGATCTCACAAAAATAACTGGCATTGGCAGTGAAAAATTCTTCCTTTCTTTCTGTTTTAATCAGCTTTTAAAGATTTTTTTATAGAAGATACTGATTTTTTTCATTTATATGTTGCTATGTTTAAATTAATATATCCTTTAAAAAAAATATGGCATGCAAATTTTCAAGCCCACGTAAACGAAGTTCGGGTTATATATTGTTTGCCCTGTTCATCCTTCCATCCGTCTGTCTATCTGACAGTGTCAGTCTGTTTGTCCGCAAAAAGTTTAATCTTGCCCATAACATTTAAGTGGGTGAATAAAGCTTTCATATTTAATAGGCGTATTACTTTTGACAAGACCTTTATTTGGGTACCACCAAATTTGACACTTTGTTAATAATGTTTCCAATGCTGTGTGTTATTTTATAAGAAAACTTAAAAACAAAGTGACTTGTAGATGTCAAATTTCAAGAAGAATTTGTTTTAGGTTTCTTGAGCTTCAGTTTTTATATTTCAGCTTATGGCCAAATGCAAGTCAAATTCCAAATTTATGGTCCAAAGGTTAGAATTGTTGGTATCAAAAGAAAGGTCTTGGCACAAGGAATACACCTGTGAAATATAAAAGCCATACCCCACCCACTCAAAATTTATGGGAAGGTTAATTTTTTTGCAGACAAACAGACAGACAGATAGGCAAAAACTAAATGCCCCCGAATCTTCAATTACTGTGCACACAAAAGCAAGTAATTGAAGTTATTTTATTTTACAAGAGATGCCCATTGCAAAATTATGTAATAATACATTCAAATAAAGTTTAAAGAAAATGTGAAATGAAACAAAAATAATTTTGAAAAATAAAATTATTACATTTATGAATGATTAGATAAATTTGTGAATACATGTTGTATTTTAGTTCTAAGACAGAAGCTGATGTATTTTCATATTGATATTTTGACAAAGGTGGTATTGCATATGGATTTGTCATTTTGCTTAACCATTTCTTTGAGATTTTTATCTCTTTTTATTGAAGATTGTGCACTGCAGGGTCAAAATTTTTTATGTTTTGAATATCTATTGGACTTGAAATTACATGCAACTTCTTGAACTATTCTTTTATACAGTCATAAACTCAAAAATGAGTACAATTACATGTATCAACAAGTCAAGGTTAACTTCTAATGTCATACAGTACATTGGAAAGTTCAATTTCTTGCAGAATATTTTTATTCAAATCTATTATTAGTTTATACAATATTTTATTCATGCACATGTATCATCAATTAATAAATTATTTTAAAAATGTATGTGTTACTTGAATAAAATCAATCCAGAAACCTGAGTTATTTCCAGAGGAAATATGATATTGATTTACTTTCTTTTGGCTTATATTCATTAATGACTTTTTTTTTCCATTTCATAAATACATAATTTTATGAAGTTTTGAAAAATTGATTTTCATCCTATCTGCTCTATATAATAGAGTTTTTTTTCTATTTTTTTTTAAACAAATCAATAGCTTTACAAATCTGAATATAAAGAAACTAGAAAACTGACCAGTCATCAAGGGCCCCACCATGGGGTAGAATTTAAAGGGTACAGCTTACAGAATGATTAAATGTGCAAAGAATAAGCAACAGCAACTGTATTCTTAAAATTTCAAGATAATTCCTGAATATTCAAAAACCTGAAAATAATATCCGTGTATTTACATTAGGCAGTAAAGAACAACTTAACATTGAATGTATATTTAAACAATTATGAAGCTTGTGTTATATAAAATGCCAGCCTTCAATGAATGCAAATATCATGAAGGCTTGACCTTAACTTCAAACAAACAGCAGTTGCAGACAAAGGTTTTCATTAATCTTAAAGTGACAGATAAAGAAAAGCCTACTAAATATTCTGCAGCAGGCTAGATAATTAATCCCAAGAGATTAATTGTACCTCTCTCATCATTTTCTTCTAAATTTACAATAAGAACTTTTTCAGTATTAATGATAGAATGGGGTTTTTATACAACTACATTAAAAATTAATAATATTCTTGAATTAATATATTTAAAAAAAAAGTGAAAAAAGTACCCTGGTAAATCAAAAAATCTTCTTTAATCTATTTCTTTTTTTTTTTAGAATTCAATGAAATCATAACTAACAAACAAACATAGGTAATCAAAGATTACGAAGCTCACCTCGACAAATGTTATCAGTTTATGTAATGCAAATCTCACATCATATTTTCTTAATATTTAGTATTCATCCCAACAACATTCTTGCAAGTTGTGTTTAACCCCTTACATGGCATATACACATTTCTATGCATGTAGCGTGAAAAACATGTATAGTGTAAACAAATATTCATAACTGTTAATACTGCAGATATCAAGGACTTCAAGTTCATTCAGATTGATCTGTTCCCAAAACTTTAACCTGGTCTCTTGTATGGAATATATAGGTCAAATCCAGCATGCGAAGCAAGTCTGATAGTGTCCATCCTTAAATGCATTATCCATGCAAGTTTGGTTTAGCTAGGGCTTATAGTTACTTGGGAATGAAAAAGTAGGTCAGATCCAGCATCCGCAGAAAGTCTGGTAGTGTCCATCCCTAGATACATCATCCATGCAAGTTTGGTTTAGCTAGGGCTTATAGTTACTTGGGAATGAAAATGTAGGTCAGATCCAGCATCCTACGCAAGTCTGGTAGTCTACATCCCTAGATACATCATCCATGCAAGTTTGGTCCAAATAGGGCTTACAGTTACTTGGGAATGAAAATGTAGGTCAGATCCAGCATCCGAAGCAAGTCTGGTAGTCTACATCCCTAGATACTATGGTTTCATCAATTTTCGTTGCTATCAATTTTCATGGATTTTGTAAAACAGACGTTTTCGAGGATACGTAATTTCGTGGATCAAAGCATTGCCTATACAAATGTATGTGATATTTCGTAATTCAATGAACATTTGAATTCGTGGATCTGCTCAACAACGAAATCCACGAAAATTGGTGCTCAACGAATATTGATGAAACCACAGTACATCATCCATGCAAGTTTGGTCCAAAAAGGGCTTACAGTTACTTGGTAATGAAAATGTAGGTCAGATCCAGCATCCGAAGCAAGTCTGGTAGTCTACATCCCTAGATACATCATCCATGCAAGTTTGGTCCAAATAGGGCTTACAGTTACTTGTGAATGAAAATGTAGGTCAGATCCAGCATCCGAAGCTAGTCTGGTAGTCTACATCCCTAGATACATCATCCCTGAAAGTTTGGTTCAGGAAGGGCTGATAGTAACTTGGTAATGAAAATGTAGGTCAGATCCAGCATCCGAAGCAAGTCTGGAAGTGTCCATTCCTAGATGCATCATCCATGCAAGTTTGGTCCAAATAGGGCTTATAGTTCCTGTGGAATGGACCTGTTCCAAAAACCTTAACCTGGTCACTCATCTGGAAAATGTAGGTCAGATCCAGCATCCGAAGCAAGTCTGGTAGTGTACATCCCTAGATGCATCATCCATGCAAATTTGGTCCCAGTAGGGCTTATAGTTCCTTGGGAATGGACCTGCTCTAAAAACTTTAACCTGCTCCAAAAACTTTAACCTGGTCACTCATCTAGAAAATGTAGGTCAGATCCAGCATCTGAAGCAAGTCTGGTAGTGTACATCCCTAGATGCATCATCCATGCAAGTTTGGTTTAGATAGGGCTAATAGTTACTAGGGAATGGACTTGCTCCTAAAACTTTAAACTGGGACGCCGACGCTAACGCCGACGCCAACGCCGGGGGTATAGCATAAGCTCATCTCGACTTCGTCGAGGTGAGCTAAAAATAAATAATGAAAATTTATATTTAAATCCACATTTCAGAGTGTTCATAGCATTCCAAATTGATTTAACTTCAAAACTTCATTTGCAGACAGAGGTGGTAATTAATCTCAATGTGACAGATAAAGATAATGCTCTGGATTTTCTTCAGGAGGAAAGCTAATTAAACCCAAGAGACTCCTAGCAGCATTCAGTTTACAATGGGAACATCTTCAGCAGTTATCTCTCTTTGCCAATGCATTCTTATATAAAGTTAAGGAATTTACACCACCACCCCAGCTCCAAACCATGGGACATAGAGAACCAAACTTAGCATCAAAATATGTATTTCTGCCTACTGAACTACCGTAACAAATTTGTACTTGATTGGGCAACCATAAAAAAAGTTGCCCGTTCATTCTTATGCATAGTTAAGGAATCTACCCCACCACCCCAGCTCCAAACCAGAAGACATAGAGAACCAAACTTAGCATCAAAATATGTATTTCTGCCTAATGAACTACCATACCAAATTTAAACTTGATTGGGTAACCATAAAAAAAGTTATTAAAAAAAACAGAAAATTTGTGGACGGAAGAGTGACAGACGGACAGACAGACAGACGGACGGACAGAGTGATTACTATAGGGCACCCGCAAATCCTTGCGGGGCCCTAATAACTGTTTTCACAACTCACTGTTTTCAGTAAAGAAATGAGAATATAAACATTGTCCATGTCGTTGGTAAGGATTTCTTGAGTACATTTTAAAGTTTTAGTTTTATTTTTTCACATCACAAATTAATTGGCTAAGTGTCCGCCATTATGCCTTATAATGTTGATACACCAGAGAGAGATCATCCTCACTACTGTTATAATGGCCGAGGTTGTGATTGGTCACCACCAGGTACAAGTCTTTCTCACACCACCGCCGGGCCGTCTGTGTGTCTGTCTGTATCAAACCACACTCTACTGCATGGTCAAGGAGAAGAGCACCTACAACAAAAATTATATCATTATAAAACTATAATCAATGAAAGTAATGCATTTGATTTCTAATTTAATAATTTCAAGTCTGCCTATCTTCATAAATAGAAACGAACAAACAAACAAATAAAAAACTGTCAAAGACTTGTGAAATTTAATGCCAGTATCCAATCTAAAGTTTCCTAAGATTTGAATGCCATTTTCATAGATTACCTATTAATTTTATGATGATCATTTTTTAAAAATTAATTTAAAGAATTTTTACCATGATTCAATTTTTGTTGATATATAAAAATTTTTATGCCAATAAATTATCCTTTGCTACAAAAAAATATATATTTTTGGTGTTTCATGGATTCTAAGTAAGAAAAATCTCATGAGGCATATTCTATTAGCAAGTAAACTCTGGGATATCATATATTTTATGACTTAATAAAAACAACCTTTCTATATTTTTACTAATTTTTATCTTTATGTAAATATATTTAAGTCGGTTAAAGAGCTCACCACAGCTAATGTTATTTCTGTTGTATATATGTGGCAACTATAAATAAAATTTACTTGACTAGACTTGACCTCATATTATTTCGTAAAATGCATTAGTAAAGATTTCATACACACCCATGTATATCCTAGAAAGACTGTATGCTAGGTCCCTGGCAGCCATGTTTAATTTGTCTGGGTTCTTCTGTACAAAGTTCATGACCTGTAGGGTGGCCTCCTTAACTCTGTGACCTTGATCCTTTAAGTCCTGGACCCTGCTGACCTTGGTAACCTTGGAGATGACATCATCATGGAATGCGACCAGCACCTCCCCCCGTGATTTTGTGATGGCTCTCAGTACGTCTAGGGACAAGATGTTGGTCGTCCCCTCCCAGATTGTCAGCACCTTTAGAACAAAACATGTCCACATGTGTCAGCCAGTGAAACTTGGGAATGTGTTTACATCACTAAGGGAAGATTGTCATACTTATATCAGAAATTATTAACATGTATTACAAGGACAGTAACAGATTGTCAGCACCTTCAAAACAAAACATGTGCACATGTGTCAGCCATTGAAAATTGGGAATGTGTTTACATCACGAATCAAAGATTTTAATTAATAGTGGAAATTGTTAACTTGTATTGTGACACGATAGCGGTGTTTTTCTTTGAAGTTTACTGTTCTGTATTAGCAATACAGAACGGGACTGTGGTGGGCGGAGCTACTTTCCGTTCTGTATTAGCCCTGTATACAGTATTGTATTTGCCAACTATTCTGTATCTAAAATACAGCACGGTCTAAAAATAAATCTGATTCAATTTAGCAAAAGCACGTACAAATAGTAAATGCCAATGTTTTCCAATAATAAATTTTGGGGAAATAGCCGGTATTTTCCTGAGAATGTAAAATGTCAAAATTTCTCAATCACTTTTTAAAAACTTATTCCACACAGAATCTACACGTAATTTCGATCCAAACTAAAAGGAAAATTCGCAATAACGGAAAACATCCTCTGTACGTAATTTAGATCCAAACAAAACGGAAAATTCACGGAAAACATCCACTCTCCCCGTGCAAAATCATTCAGGTCCATTTTTCCGTGTTTTTTATTTTTTAAAATCCTTCTCGCTGACGACAGCCACACGTCTCTTTCATTTCGTTTTTAATGTCGCAATTCAATTTGAAAATAAAAATCCGTGACATCAAAGTCCATCGAAAAATTTTCTGTAAATCCTGTTTTCGTAAATCCAGTTAAACCGGAATTTTAATACTCCTGAAATATATTATGATAAATAAATCTCCATCTACAATAGATCACAACAATGACGGTTAAATCCTCCAATTTATCCATTAAGACTGACTAATCACTCGATTACGTCTACCCCGTTAAACTGTCAAAACTAATCTGACCGAATTTTACGTTTTCCGTGGAAATATATATACTGCGGATGCGTACTCCCCGTCGGGGCCTCATCTACAGAACTCTAGCGGAAGTTTGGATGCTGCAAAGTTATAA